>NC_135829.1:24785471-24992971 GCF_964213995.1 Mustelus asterias | reverse complement strand
ACACACTCCCCCCCCACACACACAAACACACACTCCCTCCCCACACACACACACACTCCCCCCCCACACACACACACACACTCCCCCCCACACACACACTCCCCCCCCCACACACACACACTCCCCCCCACACACACACACACACATTGCCCCCCACACACACACTCCCCCCCCACACACACACACTGCCCCCCCACACACACACTCCCTCCCTCCCCCCCACACACACACACACTCCCCCCCCCCACACACACACACACACACTCCCCCCCACACACACACACTCCCCCCCACACACACACACACACTCCCCCCCCCACACACACACACACACACACTCCCCCCCACACACACACACACACATTGCCCCCCCACACACACACTCCCCCCCCACACACACACACTGCCCCCCCACACACACA
The DNA here is from genome assembly GCF_964213995.1 of Mustelus asterias. Classification (NCBI taxonomy): domain Eukaryota; kingdom Metazoa; phylum Chordata; class Chondrichthyes; order Carcharhiniformes; family Triakidae; genus Mustelus; species Mustelus asterias. The sequence continues at coordinate 24,992,549 of NC_135829.1, read as the reverse complement.
CTCCCTCCCTCCCCCCCACACACACACCCCTCCCACACACACCCCTCCCACACCCCCCCCACACACACACACACATCCCCCATCCCACACACACACCCCCCCCTCCCACACACACACACACCCCCCTCCCACACACACACACCCCCCCCTCCCACACCCACACACCCCCCCCTCCCACACACACACACCCCCCCTCCCAGACACACACACACCCCCCTCCCACACACACACACACACACACTCCCAGCCCTCCCACACAACCCCTCTCACACACACTCACACCCACCCCTCCCACACACACACCCCCCCTCCCACACACACACACACCCACCCCCCCACACACACACCCCCTCTCCCACACACACCCACCCCTCCCATTCACACACACCCCCACACACACTCACACACCCCCCCCTCCCACACACACACCCCCCCCTCCCACACACACACCCCCCTCCCACACACACACCCCCCTCCCACACACACACCCCCCCTCCCACACACACACACCCCTTCCCACACACACACACCCCCCCCACACACACACCCCCCCCACACACACACCCCCCCCACACACACACACCCCCTCCCACACACACACCCCCCTCCCACACACACACCCCCCCTCCCACACACACACCCCCCCTCCCACACACACACCCCCCCTCCCACACACACACCCCCCCACACACACACACCCCCCTCCCACACACACACCCCCCTCCCACACACACACCCCCCCTCCCACACACACACCCCCCCTCCCACACACACACCCCCCTCCCACACACACACCCCCCTCCCACACACACACCCCCCTCCCCACACACACACCCCCCCTCCCACACCACACCCCCCCTCCCACACACACACCCCCCCTCCCACACACACACCCCCCTCCCACACACACACCCCCCTCCCACACACACACCCCCCCTCCCACACACACACCCCCCCCACACACACACCACCCCCCCACACTCACCCCTCCCACACACACACACACCCCTCCCACACACACACCGTCTCCCCCCCCCACTCACTCACTCTCTCCCCGCACCCACCCCTCACTCACTCTCTCCCCGCACCCCCCACCCACCCACCCACCCACCCACTCACTCTCCCCAAACTGTCACTCACTCTCGCTCGTAAAATAGAGATAGTGTTCTCTTTTTTCACGGTGTGACTTTTCAGGGCCGTCTGGACAAATACGTCAATCGGATGGGAATAGAGTGATGTGGTCCCCGGAAGGGTAGGGGGTTTTAGTTCAGTCAGGCAGCATGGTCAGTTCAGGCTTGGAGGGCCGAAGGGCCTGTTCCTGTGCTGGAAATTTTCTTTGTTCTCTCCCCTCGCATCCACTCCCTTCCCCACACATTCACTCACGCTCACCCTCACTCTCATTCATTCTCTCACTCATTCAGTCCCCAACATTCACTCACTCTCCCCACACAAACTCTCACTACCTCCTACTCACTCTCTCCCCACACACACACTCTATCACCCCACACACATTCACGCTATTCTCCCCAGTCACTCACGCTCCCCCACACGCTCACTCTTTCCCACACTCACCCTCTCTCCCCCAATCACTTGTTCACCCTAGTCACTCACCCTCTCCCCACACACTCATTCACTCTCTCCCACATACACTCAGTCCCCACCCACTCACTCTCTCCTTCGCCCACACTCATAAGAACATAAGAACTAGGAGCAGGAGTAGGCCATCTAGCCCCTCGAGCCTGCCCCGCCATTCAATAAGATCATGGCTGATCTGAAGTGAATCAGTTCCACTTACCCGCCTGCTCCCCATAACCCTTAATTCCCTTACCGATCAGAAATCCATGTATCCGTGAAGTCAACATATTCAACGAGGTAGCCTCCACACTTCAGTGGGCAGAGAATTCCACAGATTCACCACCCTCTGAGAGAAGAAGTTCCTCCTCAACTCTGTCCTAAACTGACCCCCCTTTATTTTGAGGCTGTGCCCTCTAGTTCTGGTTTCCTTTCCAAGTGGAAAGAATCTCTCCACTTCTACCCTATCCAGCCCCTTCATTATCTTATAGGTCTCTATAAGATCCCCCCTCAGCCTTCTAAACTCCAACGAGTACAAACCCAATCTGCTCAGTCTCTCCTCATAATCAACACCCCTCATCTCCGGTATCAACCTGGTGAACCTTCTCTGCACTCCCTCCAAGGCCAATATATCCTTCCGCAAATAAGGGGACCAATACTGCACACAGTATTCCAGCTGCGGCCTCACCAATGCCCTGTACAGATGCAGCGCATGCTCGTTGCACGCTCTCTCTCTATTCCCCATCCTCTCTCCCTTCGCTCACACTATTTCACACACCCTCTCCCTCCCCCCCCCCCCACCACCTTGACACTCAGTCTCTTCCCCTCACCCCCACAATCATTCTTGCCACCATCCACCCCCCTCACACCCACACTCTCTTCCCCACTCCTCAATCTCTCGCCCTTACTCCTGCCACGCATTCTCTGTCCCGACCCACACTCCTCACACACCCTCTCTTTTCGCTACACACCTTCCTTCCACCACGCAATCTCGCCTCGCTGGACCCCTCACACACTCACCCCATTCCTAACTTTCTCAAGCACAACATTTGGGCCTAGTCTGCAGGGAGTGGTCGGAGGGCGGAACTGAGCGTCACAGTGAGGATGAAACTAACTTTTTTTTCAGAGCAGCAGGAAACTCGAAGTCGGCCGTGGGGAATTCTGGGAAGGTTTGTAGTTTGCTTTTCCGGTGCGGGTCGCAGTGGTTTCTGGTTTAGTGTTTTATTTTTACCTGTATATAAGTTGGGCGGTTCCTAAACCCGAGACACTACACTGAGTGTCCCCCACCCTTCCACCTCCTCTAACCTAACCGGGGTGAGTAATTATCAGGTAAGCTCATTCTTTCTTGTTGTATCAGCAAGTTATCTGGAGGGGATGGAAGGGAAAGCAGTGCAATGTTCCTCTTCCACTATGTTTGAGGTGAGGGACGCTGTCAGTGTCCCTGCTGATTTCACCTGTGGGAAGTGCACCCATCTGCAGCTCCTCAAAAACCACGTTAGGGAACTAGAGCTGGAGCTGGATGAACTTCGGCGGCACGGTAGCACAGTGGCTAGCACTGCTGCTTCACAGCTCCAGGGTCCTGGGTTCGAATCCCGGCTCGGGTCACTGTCTGTGTGGAGTTTGCACATTCTCCTCGTGTCTGCGTGGGTTTCCTCCGGGTGCTCCGGTTTCCTCCCACAGTCCAAAGATGTGCGGGTTAGGTTGATTGGCCATGCTAAAATTGCCCCTTAGTGTCCTGAGATGCATAGGTTAGAGGGATTAGTGGGTAAAATATGTAGGGATATGGGGGTAGGGCCTGGGTGGGATTGTGGTCGGTGCAGACTCGATGGGCCGAATGGCCTCTTTCTGTACTGTAGGGTTTCTATGATGATTTCTATGAACTTCGGATCATTCAGGAGGCAGAGGTGGCCATAGATAGAAGCTTCATGGATATAGGTACTCCAACGAATGAAGATAGATGGGTGACGGTGAGAGGGGCTGGGAGGAAGCAGTCAGTGCAGGGATGCCCTGTGGTCATTCCCCTTGGCAACAAGTATTCTGTTTTGGATACAGTTGAGGGGGACGACCTACCAGTGGTAAGCCACGGTGACCGGATCTCCAGCACTGAGTCCGTCCCTGTGGCTGAGAAGGGAAAGGGGGAGAGCAGGAGAGCAATAGTTATTGGGGACTCATTAGTTAGAGGGACAGATAGGAGGTTCTGTGGCAGCAAAATAGACTCACGGATGGTATGTTGCTTACCGGATGCCAGGGTCCGTGGCGTCTCGGACCGTGTTTTCAGGATCCTTCAGGGGGAGGGGGAAACAGTCACAAGTTGTGGTACACATCGGTACCAACGACATAGATAAGAGAAGGGATGGGGATTTAAAACAGGAATTTAAGGAGCTAGGGTGGAAGCTGAGAGCCAAAGACAAATCATGTTGTCATCTCTGGTTTGTTGCCGGTGCCACATGATAGCGAGTTGAGGAACAGGGAGGGAGTGCAGATAAACACGTGGCTGCAGGGATGGTGCAGGAGGGAGGGTTTCAGTTACGTGGATAATTGGAACACATTCTGGGGAAGGTGGGACCTGTACAAACAGGAAGGGTTACACCTGAACCAGAGGGGCACCAATATCCTGGGAGGGAAATTTGCTATGGCTCTTCGGGGGCGTTTAAACTAAGTTGTCAGGGGGATGGGAAAACGAGCTGTAGTCCAGAAGTCAGTGTTGAGTGTAGTGAGGTACTGAGGAAGATATCAAGTTCGCAGGAGTTTACCGGCAGACAGGAAGGTGGGTTGAAGTGTGTCTACTTCAATGCAAGGAGCATCCGAAATAAGGTAGGTGAACTTGGAGCGTGGATTGGTACTTGGGACTACGATGTTGTGGCCATTACGGAGACATGGTTAGAACAAGAACAGGAATGGTTGTTGGAAGTTCCGGGGTATAGATGTTTCAGTAAGAGTAGGGAAGGTGGTAAAAGAGGTGGAGGAGTAGCATTGTTAATCAAGGATAGTTTAACGGCTGCAGAAAGGCAGTTCAAAGGGGATCTGCCTACTGAGGTAATACGGACTGAAGTTAGAAATAGGAAAGGAGCGGTCACGTTGTTAGGAGTTTACTATAGGCCCCCAAATAGTAATAGAGATGCGGAGGAAGAAATTGCAAAGCAGATTATGGATAGGTGTGGAGGTCACAGGGTAGTTGTCATGGGTGACTTTAACTTTCCAAATATTGATTGGAACCTTTTATAGGTCGAATAGTTTGGATGGGGCAGTTTTTGTAGAATGTGTGCAGGAGGGTTTCCTGACACAATATGTGGATAGGCCGACAAGAGATGGGGCCGCATTGGATTTGGTACTGGGAAATGAACCGGGCCAAGTGTTAGATTTGGTTGTGAGAGAGCACTTTGGAGATAGTGACCACAATTCGGTGTCTTTCGTTATTGCAGTGGAGAGGGATAGGGCCATACGGCAGGACAAGGTTTATAATTGGGGGAGGGGTAGTTATGCGATTAGGGGGCATAAGATGGGAACAGAAACTGTCAGAGAAAGGCACAAATGAAAAGTGGAGCTTGTTTAAGGAACAAATACTGCATGTCCTTGATAGGTATGTCCCTGTCAGGTAGGGAGGAAATGGCCGAGTGAGGGAATCATGGTTCACAAAAGAGGTTGAATGTCTTGTCAAGAAGAAGAAGGTAGCCTATGTAAGGATGAGAAAACAAGCTTCAGTTGGGTCCATTGAGGGTTACAAGGAATGAGCTGAAAAAAGGGCTTAGGAGAGCTAGGAGGGGGCAGGAGAAGTCCTTGGCGGGTCGGATCAAGGGAAACCCCAAGGCTTTTTACTCCATGGTTGGAATGCGAATACTTACAGCTAATCAAGTCTTAAAGGTACAAACAATGTGAGTGGAGAACATAAGAACATAAGAAATAGGAGCAGGAGTAGGCCACCTTGCCCCTCGAGCCTGCGCCGCCATTCAATAAGATCATGGCTGATCTGAAGTGAATCAGTTCCACTTACCCGCCTGCTCCCCATAACCCGTAATTCCCTTACCGATCAGAAATCCATCTATCCGTGACTTCAACATATTCAACGAGGTAGCCTCCACCACTTCAGTGGGCAGAGAATTCCAGAGATTCACCACCCTCTGAGAGAAGAAGTTCCTCCTCAACTCTGTCCTAAACTGACCCCCCTTTATTTTGAGGCTGTGCCCTCTAGTTCTGGTTTCCTTTCTAAGTGGAAAGAATCTCTCCATCTCTCCCCTATCCAGCCCCTTCATTATCTTATATGCCTCTATAAGATCACCCCTCAGCCTTCTAAACTCCAACGAGTACAAACCTAATCTGCTCAATCTCTCCTCATAATCTACACCCATCATCTCCGGTATCAACCTGGTGAACCTTCTCTGCACTCCCTCCAAGGCCAATATATCCTTTCGCAAATAAGGGGACCAAAACTGCACACAGCATTCCAGCTGCGGCCTCACCAATGCCTTGTACAGATGCAGCAAGACTTCTCTGCTTTTATATTCATTGTTCCACTGGAGCAAGCAGAGAGGGAGTGATTTTGAGGCAGGAGTGCTGGTGAGAGATTGGTTGAATTATTTATTTATTTAGTCAGTTAGTGTGTTTTTTTTGGCCTTTACTTTTGTAGTAGTATTTTTCTTAAGTTTAAAGTGAAAACCGGAAGTGGGCTGTGAAGGAGCCTGGGAAGGATTTTTTAAGCGTGCGAAGTATAAAAGGTAGGCTGCAGTATACAGCGGGCAGCATCGGGAGCGGGCTGTGGAGTGAGTGGGAAGCTGAGTGAAAGCTGTAAGGGCTTTGGCTCACAGGGCTTAGGCAGAATGGGCGAGCACGGGTGAGTTTAATTCATTTTTGCTGTTTCTACCTGGTACTGACAAGGTATCTAGAGGGGATGGATGTGCAGGCAGTGCAATGTTCCTCTTGCCGAATGTTTGAGGTGAGAGACAACGTCAGTGTCCCTGCTGATTACATCTGTGGGAAGTGCACCCATCTGCAGCTCCTCCAAAACCGTGTTAGGGAACTGGAGCTGGAGTTGGATGAACTTGGGATCATTAGAGAGGCAGAGATGGCCATAGACAGAAGCTTTAGGGATACAGTTACTCCGAGAAATGAAAATAGATGGGTGACGGTGAGAGGGGCTGGGAGGAAGCAGTGCAGGTATCCCCTGTGGTTGTTCCCCTTGGCAACAAGTATTCCGCTTTGGATACGGTTGAGGGGGACGACATACCAGTGGTGAGCCGCAGTGAGAGGATCTCCAGCACTGTGTCCGTCTCTGTGGCTCAGGAAGGCAATAGTTACTGGGGACTCGTTAGTTAGAGGGATAGATAGGTTCTGTGGCAGCAAAAGAGACTCGAGGATGGTATGTTGCCTACCGGATGCCAGGGTCCGTGACGTCTCGGACCGTGTTTTCCGGATTCTTAAGGGGGAGGGGAAACAGTCACAAGTCGTGGTATACATTGGTACCAACGACATAGGTAAGAGAAGGGACGGGGATTTAAAACAGGAATTTCGAGAGTTGGGCTGGAAGCTGAGAGCCAAGACAAAACATGTGGTCATCTCTGGTACGTTACCGGTGCCACGTGATAGCGAGTTGAGGAACAGGGAGAGAGTGCAGTTAAACATGTGGTTGCAGGGATGGTGTAGGAGGAAGGGTTTCAGATACGTGGATAATTGGAACACATTCTGGGGAAGGTGGGACCTGTACAAACAGGACGGGGTGCACCTGAACCTGAGGGGCACCAATATCCTGGGAGGGAAATTTGTTACGGCTCTTCAGGGGGGTTTAAACTAATTTGTCAGGGGAGTGGGAAAAGGAGTTGTAGTCCAGAAGTCAGTGTTGAGGGTGGTGAGGTATTGGGGAAGGTATCAAGGTCAACGGTGGGTACCGGCAGACAGGAAGGTGGGTTGAAGTGTGTCTACTTCAATGCAAGGAGCATCCGGAACAAGGTAGATGAACTTGGGGCGTGGATTGGTACTTGGGACTACGATGTTGTGGCCATTATGGAGACATGGGTAGAACAAGGACAGGAATGGTTGTTGGACGTTCCGGGATATAGATGTTTCACTAAGTGTAGGGAAGCTGGTAAAAGAGGTGGAGGAGTAGCATTGTTAATCAAGGATAGTTTAACGGCTGCGGAAAGGCACTTCGAGGGGGATCTGCACACTGAGGTAATATGGGCTGAAGTTAGAAATAGGAAAGGAGCGGTCACATTGTTAGGAGTTTACTATAGGCCCCCAAATAGTAATAAAGATGTGGAGAAAGAAATTACTAAGCAGATTATGGATATGTGTGGGGGTCACAGGGTAGTTGTCATGGGGGACTTTAACTTTCGAAATATTGATTGGAACCGTTGTAGGTCAAATAGTTCAGATGGGGCAGTCTTTGTGCAGTGTGTGCAGGAGGGTTTCCTGACACAATATGTGGATAGGCCGACAAGAGGTAAGGCCACATTGGATTTCGTACTGGGAAATGAACCGGGCCAAGTGTTAGATTTGGTTGTGGGAGAGCACTTTGGAGATAGTGACCACAATTTGGTGTCTTTTGTCATTGCAATGGAGAGGGATAGGGCCGTACGGCAGGGCAAGGTTTACAATTGGGGGAGAGGTAATTCTGATGCGATTAGGCAAGAATTAGGGGGCATAAGATGGGAACAGAAACTGTCAGGGAAAGGCACTAATGAAAAGTGGAACTTTTTCAAGGAACAAATACTGGATGTCCTTGATAGGTATGTCCCTGTCAGGCAGGGAGGAAATGGCCGAGTGAGGGAACCATGGTTCACGGAAGAGGTGGAATGTCTTGTGAAAAGGAAGAAGGAAGCTTATGTAGGGATGAGGAAACAAGGTTCAGATGGCTCGATTGAGGGTTACAAGTTAGCAAGGAATGAGCTGAAAAAGGGGCTTAGGAGAGCTAGGAGGGGACATGAGAAGTCCTTGGCGGGTCGGATTAAGGAAAACCCCAAGGCTTTTTACTCTTTTATGCGAGGAATAAAAAGAATGACCAGGGTGAGGTTAGGGCTGGTCAAGGACAGTAGTGGGAACTTGTGCATGGAGTCAGTCGAGATGGGCGAGGTGATGAATGAATACTTTTCTTCAGTGTTCACCAAGGAGAGGGGCCATGTTTTTGAGGAAGAGATGATGTTACAGGCTAATAGGCTGGAGGAAATAGATGTTCGGAGGGAGGATGTACTGGCAGTTTTGAATAAACTGAAGGTCAATAAGTCCCCTGTGCCTGATGAAATATATCCTAGGATTCTTTGGGAGGCAAGGGATGAGATTGCAGAGCCTTTGGCTTTGATCTTTGGGTCCTCACTGTCCACGGGGATGGTGCCAGAGGACTGGAGAATGGCGAATGTTGTTCCTCTGTTTAAGAAAGGGAATAGAAATGTCCCTGGTAATTATAGACCGGTTAGTCTTACTTTGGTGGTTGATAAATTGATGGAAAAGGTCCTTGGGGATGGGATTTACAACCATTTAGAAAGATGCGGATTAATCCGGGATAGTCAGCACGGATTCGTGAAGGGCAAGTCTTGCCTCACAAATTTGATTGAATTTTTTGAGGAGTTAACTAAGTGTGTTGATGAAGGTAGGGCAATTGATGTCATATACATGGATTTTACTAAGGCGTTTGATAAGGTCCCCCATGGTCGGCTTATGATGAAAGTAAGGAGGTGTGGGATAGAGGGAAAGTTGGCCGATTGGATAGGTAACTGGCTATCTGATCGAAGACAGAGGGTGGTGGTGGATGGAAAATTTTCGGACTGGAGGCAGGTTGCTAGCGGAGTGCCACAGGGATCAGTGCTTGGTCCTCTGCTCTTTTGTGATTTTTATTAATGACTTAGAGGAGGGGGCTGAAGGGTGGATCAGTAAATTGGCTGATGACACCAAGATTGGTGGAGTAGTGGATGAGGCGGAGGGCTGTTGTAGGCTGCAAAGAGACATAGATAGGATGCAAAGCTGGGCTGAAAAATGGCAAATGGAGTTTAACCCTGATAAATGTGAGGTGATTCATTTTGGTAGGACTAATTTAAATGTGGATTACAGTGTCAAAGGTAGAGTTCTGAAGACTGTGGAGGAACAGAGAGATCTTTGGGTCCATATCCACAGATCTCTAAAGGTTGCCACTCAAGTGGATAGAGCTGTGTGTTAGCTTTTATTAACAGGGGGTTGGAGTTTAAGAGCCGTGGGGTTATGCTGCAACTGTACAGGACCTTGGTGAGACCACATTTGGAATATTGTGTGCAGTTCTGGTCACCTCACTGTAAAAGGACGTGGAAGTGCTGGAAAGAGTGCAGAGGAGATTTACCAGGATGCTGCCTGGTTTGAAGGGTAGGTCTTATGAGGAAAGGTTGAGGGAGCTTGGGCTGTTCTCTCTGGAGCGGAGGAGGCTGAGGGGAGATTTAATAGAGGTTTATAAAATGATGAAGGGGATAGATAGAGTGAACGTTCAAAGACTATTTCCTCGGGTGGATGGAGCTATTACAAGGGGGCATAACTATAGGGGACATGGTGGGAGATATAGGAAGGATATCAGAGGTAGGTTCTTTACGCAGAGAGTGGTTGGGGTGTGGAATGGACTGCCTGCAGTGATAGTGGAGTCAGACACTTTAGGAACATTTAAGCGGTTATTGGATAGGCACATGGAGCACACCAGGATGATAGGGAGTGGGATAGCTTGATCTTGGTTTCAGACAAAGCTCGGCACAACATCGTGGGCTGAAGGGCCTGTTCTGTGCTGTACTGTTCTATGTTCTATATTCCATCCCCCTCACGATAAATGCCAACATCCCATTTGCCTTCTTGATCACCTGTTGTACTTGTAGACTGAGTTTTTGCGACTCATGCACAAGGACCCCCAGGTCCCTTTGCACAGTAGCACGTTGTAATTTCTTTCCATTTAAATAATAATCCAATTTGCTATTATTTCTTCCAAAGTGAATAACCTCACATTTGCCAACGTTATACTCCATCTGCCAGATCCTCGCCCACTCACTCAGCCTATTCAAATCTCTCTGCAGACCTTCCGCTTCCTCCACGCAATTCACTTTCCCACTTATCTTCGTGTCGTCAGCAAACGTTGTTACCCTACACTCAGTCCCCTCCTCCAGATCATCTATGTAAATAGTAAACAGTTGAGGCCCCAGTACTGATCCTTGCGGCACGCCACTAGTCACCATCTGCCAACCAGAAAAGCACCCATTTATTCCAACTCTCTGCTTCCTATTGGATAGCCAATCCCCAATCCACGCTAACACCCTACCCCCAACTCCGTGTGCCCCAATCTTCTGCAGCAACCTTTTGTGAGGCACCTTCTCGAATGCCATTTGGAAATCCAAAAACACCATATCTACCGGTTCCCCTCCGTCAACCGCACTAGTCACATCTTCATAAAAATCCAGTAAGTTCATCAAACATGACTTTCCACTCATGAATCCATGCTGCGTCTGCTTGATCGAACCATTCTTATCCAGATGGCCTGCTATTCCTCCTTTAATGATGGATTCCAGCATTTTCCCAACTACAGACATTAAGCTAACCGGACTGTAGTTACCCGCCTTTTGTCTACTTCCTTTTTTAAACAGCGGCGTAACAGTAGCCGTTTTCCAATCAGCTGGCACTACCCCAGCCTTCATTCAGTGCAGTTCAGTCCAGTGAATTTTGGTAAATAACTACTAACGCATCCGCTATTACCTCTGACATTTCTTTCAGTACCCTGGGATACATTCCATCCGGGCCCGGGGACTTGTCCACCTTCAGTCCCGTTAGCCTACCAAGCACTGCCTCTCTAGTAACAATAATTGTATTGAGTACCTCTCCTCCTACGGACACTCGATCGTTAATATTCGGTAAACTATTTTTTGGAGACTTGATTAGCTGTAAGTATTTGCATTCCAACCATTATTCTGTAAATTGAGTTTGTGTCTTTTTATGCCCTGTTTGTGAACAGAATTCCCACTCACCTGAAGAAGGAGCTTAAGGCTCCGAAAGCTTGTGTGGCTTTTGCTACCAAATAAACCTGTTGGACTTTAACCTGGTGTTGTTAAACTTCTTACTTTTGAGTGTGAGCATGGTTATTTTTTTGTGTGTGAGTTTCTGTTTCTCTGTGACTGTGTGTGTGTGAGTGTGTTTTGTGTGTTTCTTCATGATCATGCTTCTCTTTGTGTGCGTCTGCATGATTGTTGTTCCATATTTTTTCTGTTTGAGTGTGCGTCTGTATGATCAAAGTTGTGTGTGTGTCAGTGTGCCTGGATATGTCATTTTTTTTCTTGCAGATGTCTGTGTGTGTATGCATAAGTTTCTTTGTGTGCCTCGGCATTTATTTATTTCTGTTTGTCCGTTTGACTGTATGATTGTTCTTCTGTGTGTGTATTTATATTTCTCTCTGTCGCTGAGTGTGCATTTGTATGATTGTTATTCTGCCCGTGCCTTTCTGTTTCACTGCGGCTGTATGATGCTTCTTCTATGTGTGTGTGCGCGTCTTGTGTGTCTGTCATTATGTTTGTTGATGTCTGTGAGTGAAGATGTCTTTGTGAGTGCATGCGTTTTCTTGTGAACCAATGCATTTGTTTGTTTTATTTTGTTGATTTCAGTGTGAGCATGATTGTTCTGTGTGTGTGTTTCTGTTTCTCTGTGTGTGTGATTGTGCATCTGTATGATTGTTGTGTGTGCGTGCGTGCATGTCTCAGTGGACATGTGAATGTTCTGTGTGTGCGTTTTTCTATTTTTCTGCATGTTAGAATTTGTGTTTGTGTGTTTCTGTTTCTGTGTTTGAGTATGTACGTGCATGATTATTCCACTGTATGTCAGTGTTTCTTTTTCTGTGTGTTTGAGTGTGCATGATGGTTCTTCTGTTTGTGTTTTTCTGCGTTTGAGTGTGAGCATCACTGTTTATCTGTGTAGTTCTGTATTGTTGTGTGTCTGAGTGTGTGTGTGAATAAATGGCAATGTGTGTGCCAGTGCTTGTGTATATTTCTCAATGCGAAAGCATGTGTCTAAGCATGCTTTGGTGATTTTTGTTTTGAGGAATTTTACCATATGTGAATGTCATTGTGTTTGCTGATGCCTGTGAGTGAAGCTGTCTGTCTGTATGTGCATGTGTTTCACTGAGTGTCTGTGTTTATGTATTTCTGTTTTTTTCCGTTTGCCTGTATGATTGGTTTTCTTTGGTTGTGTGTGTATTTACTTCTCCCTGAGGTTAATGTTCATGTGTATGATTGTTCTGCGTGTGTGTGTTTGTTTTCCTCACTGTGTGTCAGAGTGTGCGTTTGTATGGTTGTTTTTCTGTTGCTCTCTGTATGTGTTTGTGTGTGATTGTTCTGTGCGTTTGTTTCTGTTTGTGCCTGTGTTTGTGTGCATATCATTGATCTGCAGTTTGTATGTGTGTTTCTGTTTCTGTACGTCTGACTGTTCAAGTGTATGATTGTTCTATCTGTGTCTGTTTCTGTTTTCGCTGTGTTTGTATTTCGGTATGCATGATTGTTCTCTTTGTGTGCATTTTTTATCTGAGTGTGTGCGTGAATTAATGTCAATGTGTGTGTGTTGTTTACTAATAGTTGAGTGTGAGTGCAGGTGTGCATGCATGCATTTGAGATTCTCTGTGTTTAAGTAAGTGCTATTCCCTCTGTGTGAGAGTGCCATTGTGTTTGCTGATGTTTGTGACTGAAGCTTTCTGTCTGTGTGAGTGTCCATTTCTTAGTGTGTCCATGCTTATAGAGGTAAACGGGTACGACATAATTCGGATTTGGAGACATGGCTGCAGGGTGACGAGGAGTTAGAATTGAATCTCCCAGGGTATTCAATATTTAGAAGGACAGGCATAAAGGAAAAGTTAGTGGATTGACACTGCTGATTAACGAAGAAATGAACACAATAGTGAAAAACGATATTAGCTCTGACATAGTGGAGTCTGTATGGGCAGATTTGAGAAATACCAAGGGGCAAAAAAAAATAGTCGGTGGCATATATAGACTCCAAACTGCGGTGGTGATGTTCGTTGACATACAACGAAATTAGAGATGCATGTCATAAGGGAATATCGGTGGTCATGGGTGATTTTAATCCGCACGTAGATTGGGCATATCAAATTAGCCACAATGCCATAGACTAGGAATTCCTGGAGTGTATACGGGATGGTTTTCTTGAACAATATGTGGAGGAACCAACTAAAGAGCAGGCCATCTTAGACTGGGTACTGTGCAATGAGAATGGAATAATTGCCAATCTAGCTGTACGAGACCCCTTGGAGATGAGCAACCGAAACATGATAGAATATTTTATCAAGATGGAGAGTGAAGTCGTTGATTCAGAGGCTAAGATGTTGAATCTTAATAAAGAAAACTGAGGATATGAGGCGTGAGTTGGCCTTGATAGATTAGGGAGAGTTACTTATAGGGATGTCAGTGGATAGGCAATGACAAACGCACAGAGGGACGTGGGGTCCTTGTGCATGAGTCACAAAAACTCAGTTTGCAGGTGCAGCAGGTGATCAAGAAGGCAAATGGAATGTTGGCCTTTATCGCGAGAGGGATGGAGTATAAAAGCAGGGAGGTCATGCTGCAACTGTACAGGGTACTGGTGACGCCGCACCTAGAGTACTGTGTACAATTTTGGTCCCCTTATTTAAGAAAGGATATATTAGCTTTGGAGGGGGTACAGGGAAGGTTCACCGGGTTGATTCCGGAGATGAGGGGGTCAGCTTATGAGGAAAGATTGAGTAGACTGGGCCTGTACTTATTGGAGTTTAGAAGGTTGAGGGGAGATCTTATAGAGACATATAAGATAATGAAGGGGCTAGACAGGGTAGAAGCAGCGAGGCTATTTCCACTTAAAATGGAAACAAGAACTAGGGGGCATAGCCTCAAAATACGGGGGAGTCCATTTAGAACAGAGTTGAGGAGGAACTACTTCTCCCAGAGGGTAGTGAATCTTTGGAAGTCTCTGCCCAATGAAGCAGTAGAGGCTACCTTGTTAAATGTGTTTAAGTCACAGATAGATAGATTTTTAACCATTAAGGGAATTAAGGGTTATGGGGAGCGGGCGGGTAAGTGGAACTGAACCCATTATCAGATCAGCCATGATCTTATTGAATGGCGGAGCAGGCTTGAGGGGCTAGATGGCTCCTATTTCTTATGTTCTTCTGCATGGGGGACCTGCAGCAACGTTTTAGTCCTGTCTGGCACAAAAGCAAAATGCGTAAGAGGGCCAATCCTTGGCTTGAGAAGAAAATTAGACAGATAATCTGATCTCAGGAAGAAGCATGCAGGCCAAGAAAAATAATAGGTCTGAGGATTGGGAGCAGTTTATAATTCAGCAAAAAAGGACCAAGGGATTGATTAAGAGGGGTCGAATACAGTACAAAAGTAAGCTTGCTGGGAACATAAAAACTGACACTAAGAATTTCTATATATACATGAAGAGAAAGATTGGTGAAGTCAAATGTAAATCCCCTTCAGACAGTACAATAGGGGACAAAGAAATGGCTGAGCAACTGAATACATATTATGGTTCTGTCTTCACAAAAGAGGACACAAATCAGATGCCAGAAATGTTGGAGAATGCAAGATTTAATGAGAGAAATCATAGAACCCCTACAGTACAGAAAGAGGCCATTCGGCCCATCGAGTCTGCACCGACCACAATCCCACCCAGGCCCTACCCCCACATCCCTACATATTTACCCACTAATCCCTCTAACCTACGCATCTCAGGACACTAAGGGCAATTTTTAGCATGGCCAATCAACCTAACCCGCACATCTTTGGACTGTGGGAGGAAACCGGAGCACCTGGAGGAAACCCACGCAGGCACGAGGAGAATGTGCAAACTCCAGAATGTGCAAACTGAGAGAGAACTGAGGGAGTTCAATATTAGTAGAGAATTGGGAAAATTGATGGCATTGAAGGCGGATAAATCCCCAGTGCCTGATGATCTACATCCCAGAGTACTTAAGGAAGTAGCTCTAGAAATACTGGATGCATTGGTGGTCATCTTCCAGTATTCTATAAACTCTGGAACAGTCCCTGCAGAGTGGAGGGTAGTTAATGTCACTCCAATTTTCAAAAAGGGAGGTAGTGAAAAAAAGAGAATTATAGACATCAGTAGTGGGAGAAATTCTCGAATCCGTTATCAAGGACTATATAGCAGAGCATTTAGAAACCAGTGCCAGGGTTAGACAGAGTGAGCATGGATTTATGAAGGGGAAATCATGCTTGATATATTTGTTGGAATTCTTTGAAGATGTAACTAGTAGTAGAGTAGACAAGGGGAGCCAGTCGATGTGGTATATTTGGACTCTCAGAAAGCGTTTGACAATGTCCCACATCAGGGATTATCACGCAAGATAAAGCTCAAGGGATTGTGGGAAGTGTATTGAGAGGGATAGAAAACTACTTGGCAGAGAGGAAACAAAGAGTAGAAATTAATGGGTGCTTTTCAAATTGGCAGGCAGTAACTAGTGGGGGGCCACAGGGATCGATGCATGAGCCCCAGCTGTTCACAATATATATGAATGATTTGAATGAGGGAACAAAATGTAACAACTCAAAGTTTGCAGATGATACCAAGTTGGGTGGGAGGGTGAACTGTGACCAGGATGCAGAGATCCTTCAGAATGACCGGGACTGGTTAGTTGACTGAGCAGGCCAATGGCAGATGCAGTATCATTTGGATAAATGTGAGGTTATTCACTTTGGAAGCCAAAACAAGAAGGCAAATGCTGCATGAATAGCTGTAAAATTAGAGAGGGGAGTGTGCAGTGGACCTGGGTGTCCTTGTGCACCAGTCACTGAAGGTAAGCATGCAGGTGCAGCAGGCGGTAAAGAAGGCAAATGGTATATTGGCCTTCATTGCGAGGTTTCCAGTACAGGAGCGGGGATGTGTTGTTGCAATTATACAGGGCCTTGGTGAGGCCACACCTAGAGTATTGTATGCAGTTTTGGTCTCCTTTTCTGAGGAAGGATGTTCTTGCTCTCGAGCGAGTGTAGCAAAGGTTTTCTAGGCTGATTCCGTGGATGGCGGGACTGATGTATGAGGAGAGATTGACTGGGTTAGGATTGTTTTCGCTGGAGTTCAGACGAATGTCCGGGGCGGGGGGGGTGGACCTCATAGAGACTTATACAATTCTAACAGGACTAGGCAGGGTAGATGCAGCGAGGGTATTCCCGATGGTGGGGTAGTCCAGAACCAGGGGCCACAGTCTGAGGATTCAGGGTAGACCATTTAGTACGGAGGCGAGGAGACATTTCTTCACCGAAAGAGTGGTGAGCCTGTGGAATTAATCACCACAGGAAGGAATTGATGCCAAAACACTGAATACAGTCAAGAGGTGCTGGATGTAGTACTTGGGGCGAATGGTATCAAAGGTTATGAATGGCAGGGCAGGCTCAAAGGGCCAAATGGCCTCCTACTGCTCCTATCTTCTGTGATTTTATGTTTCTATGTTTCATATATGTATTTCGCATTGTCCGTTAGAGTGAGTATACTATTGTTCTTCTGTCTGTGTGTTTATATTTCTCTGGTTGAACATTCGTTGATATGATCTTCTGTCTGCGCGTGTTTCTGATTCTCTGTGTTTCTGAATGTGTTTTTGTATGTTTATTTTTCCAAATTCCTGGAATCATAGTGCCAAAGAGGCCAACCGGCCATTTTTTTACCTGCTTTTTGCCTCCAGACCCCTTTTCGATAGGGATGTCACTTTGACAGTTTTCCAATCCTCCAGTCCCGCTCCAGAATCTATGGATTTTTGGAATGTTATAACCAATGCATCTACTATCTCTTCAGCTGCATTTTAGGATCCTCGGGTGCAGGCCTGGTGACACGATAGCACAGTGGTTGGCACTGCTGCCTCACAGCACCAGGGATCCGAGTTCGGATCACTGCTCGGGTCACTGTCTGTGTGGAGTTTGCACATTCTCTCCGTGTCTGCGTGGGTTTCCTCCTGGTGCTCTGCTTTCCTCCCACTGTCCAAAGATGTGCGTCATAGGTGGATTGGCCATGGTGGATTGGCCATGCTAAATTGCCCCTTAGTGTCAGGGAACTAGCTAGGGTAAATGCATGAGGTGATCAGGACAGGCCCTGGGTAGGATCGTGGATGGTGGAGGCTAGGTGGGCTGAGTTCTATAAGTCTGCACTGACAAGCATGGAAAAACTGACCTCTCACCTCATCCCATTCACGAGCACTTGGCCCATAACCTTGGATGTTATGACGTGCCAAGTGCCCATCCAGGTACATCTTAAAGTATGTGAGGCAACCTGTGCCTACCACCCTCCCAGGCAGCACATTCCAGACCATCACCACCATCTGTGTAAAAATGTTTTTCCTCACATCCCCTCTAAACCTCCCGCCCCTCACCTTGAACCTATGACCCCTTTTGACTGGCCATTTAACTAAGGGGGACAGCTGCTCGCTATCCACACTGTCCATGTCCTCCATTATCGTGTGCACCTCGATCAGTCACCCATCTGTCTTCTCGGCTCCAACGGAAATAACCCAAGCCTATCCAACTTCTCTTCAAAACTTAAATGTTCCATCCAAAGCGATATCCTGGTGCACCCTCTCCTGTGCGATCACATCCTTTCTATAGTGAGCCGACCAAAACTGCACACAGTACTCTAGCTGTGGCCTCAACATTGTTCTATACAACTCCAACATGACCTCCCTCCATTTGCAATCTATGCCTCAACTCATAAAGGCACAAGTTCTTCATGTCTTTTCACCACCCTACAAAAATGCCTTTCCGTCTTCAGAGATCTGTGGACAAACAGGACAAGCTCTCTTCTTCCCACTGAACGTCCGAGTGTCATACCGTTCATTGAGTTCTGCCTTGTCAAATTACTCCCTCCACTGTGTGTCACCTTACTCTTTTCAGGGATAAATTCCATCTGCCACTTCTGAGCCCATTTGACCATCCCGTCCATATCTTCTTGTGCCCAAGGCACTCAGACCCACTGTTAACCACCCAACCAAATTTTCTGTCATCCGCAAAATTACTAAGCCTCCCCCACATATAGCCATCTGTCGTTTATCTAACAGTAAGGAACCCAGCACAGATCCTTGTGTATGTCAACCTAACCCACACATCTTAGACTGTTGGAGGAAACCGGAGCACCCGGAGGAAACCTACATGGGCACGGGGAGAATGTCCCAATCCAAACAGACAGTGATGCAAGCCGGGAATCAAACGCGAGTCCCCGGCAGTGTGAGGCAGCAGCACTGTGAGGCAGTAGCACTGTGAGGCAGTAGCACTGTGAGGCAGTAGCACTGTGCCACCAGGCTTGCATCATAAGATGCAAAAATGGAGCTGCAGGGATAGCAGATGCATTGGTTCTAACATTCCAAAGATTCTTGCGTTCTGGAGCGGGACTGGAGGATTTGAAAACTGTCAATATGTGATGCGTGTTATCATACACGAGGCTAGATGCTCGGGAAATAAAGGCTTTTATTTACTGTAATGAAGCAGCCAATAATTATATACACGATCCCAGACTGAGGGGTCCCAGCCCGAACAGGGACCTTTATACCCCTCCCCAGGAGGCGGAGCCCGACTGGGATGTACCACAACACTACAATACAAAGGTGTAACAACCCCACCCTAACCCCAACAGCAACAAGTAGCACAACCCATCCCTAACCCAACAGTAACATATGTACATCCTTGTAGTACTGGCCAGACCCTGGCTCAGTACCATCCAGTGGGAGCCAACGATGGTTCACCACATTCACCCCTCCTTTGAGAACAAAGGCCGGCGGGGTACAAAAACAGAATAAAATGTCATCAGCCTATAAGTTCAGACGGTCAGGGGGACCGCACCGTCGTTGTGACCTCCTCAATACCGGCGGTGACACCGGAGTAGGTACTTGCGGTGGCGTTCTCCCCAAGGCGGCGTCCAGCTGTTCTTCCACGGACTCACAGGCCGGTTGACCCTGAGGTGGCGGTAGTCCATGGAGTCCTGACACGCCCTGCAGTGGCGACCATCCTCTGGACTCAGGCAAGCTGTACACGGGAGTAAAAGGGTTAAGCAATGGTCCCGACGCTGCCTGCGCCGTGTCCGGGGGAGAAACAAGAGTTAAGGGGTTTGTAACAGGGGGTATGGGAGCGACAGGGGTTGCTACGTCCCCTGCTGGCGCCAGGTCTCGGATCGAGACCGTGTCCTCTCGCCCGTCAGGGTATGCCACATAGGCATACTGAGGGTTGGCGTGGAGGAGATGGACCTGTTCGACCAACAGGTCGGACTTGCGGGCCCTTACATGTCGCCGCAGGAGGACGGGTCCTGAGTACATCAACCAAGACGGTAATGAGGTCCCCGAGGAATACTTCCGAGGGAATGAAAACATCCTCTCATGGGGAGTAGCATTGGTTGCCGTACACAGGAGTGAGCGTATGGAATGGAGCGCATCAGGGAGCACCTCTTGCCAACGGGAGACTGGAAGACTTTTTGACTTCAACGCCAGTAAGACAGCCTTCCAGACTGTAGCATTCTCACGTTCCACCTGTCCGTTACCCCTAGGGTTGTAGCTCGTGGTCCTACTAGAGGCAATCCCGTATGAGAGCAGGAATTGCCTCAAGTCATCGCTCATGAACGACGAGCCCCTGTCGCTGTGAATGTAGCCGGGGTACCCGAACAGGGTAAAGAGATCACGGAGTGCCTTGATAACCGTGGCAGCGGATGTATCAGAGCAGGGAACAACAAAAGGGAACCTAGAGTACTCGTCAATGATATTGAGGAAGTACACATTCCGATCTGTTGAGGGAAGGGGGCCCTTAAAATCGACACTCAGTCTCTCGAAGAGACGAGTGGCCTTGACTAAATGTGCCCGGTCAGGTCGGTAAAAGTGCGGTTTGCATTCCGCGCAAACCCGACAGCTTCTTGTAACGGACCTGACGTCCTCCACCGAGTAGGGCAGGTTGCGGGCTTTTATAAAGTGGTAGAGCCGAGTGACCCCAGGATGGCATAGGTCATTATGGAGAGCCTGCAAACGGTCCTCCTGTATACTGGCGCATGTTCCACGTGAGAGGGCATCCGCGGGCTCATTGAGTTTCCCTGGACGGTACATGATGTCGTAGTTATAGGTGGAGAGTTCAATTCTCCACCGCAAGATCTTGTCATTCTTGATCTTGCCCCTCTGCGTGTTATTAAACATGAACGCCACGGACCGCTGGTCCGTGATCAGGGTGAACCGTTTTCCCGCCAAGTAATGGCGCCAGTGCCTGACGGCCTCCACAATGGCCTGGGCCATCTTTTCCACCGCTGAATGCCGGATTTCGGGGCCTTGGAGGGTGCGGGAAAATAATGCGACGGGCCTGCCCGCCTGGTTAAGTGTGGCGGCCAGGGCGAAATCAGATGCATCGCTCTCCACCTGAAAGGGGATGGACTCGTCAACAGCGTGCATCGTAGCTTTCGCGATGTCGGCTTTTAATTTATCGAAGGCCAATCGGGCCTCTGGCGTTAGGGGAAAAGTCGTGGACTTAATGAGCGGACGGGCTTTGTCCGCGTAATTGGGAACCCACTGCGCATAATAAGAGAAGAAGCCTAAGCATCTTCTCAGTGCTTTTGCACTCGCGGGCAAGGGAAGTTCAGAAAGGGGGCGCATACGGTCTGGATCAGGGCCAATGACCCCGTTTTCCACCACGTATCCTAGGATGGCTAAATGGCGCGTACGAAACACACACTTCTCCCTGTTGTAGGTCAGGTTCAGGCGAGATGCAGTGCCTAGGAAATTCAGGAGATTCGTGTCGTGGTCCTGCTGGTCATGTCCGCAGATGGTGACATTATCCAGGAACGGGAAGGTAGCCCGCAGCCCGTTCTGGTCCACCATTCGGTCCATAGCACGCTGGAAGACCGAGACCCCATTGGTGACACCAAAGGGAACCCTAAGAAAATGATACAAGCGACCATCCGCCTCAAAGGCCGTGTATTGTCGGTCCTCTGGGCGAATGAGGAGTTGGTGGTAGGCGGATTTGAGGTCTATGGTGGAGAACACCCGGTACTGCGCAATCTGATTGACCATATCAGATATGCGTGGGAGAGGATACGCATCCAGCTGCGTGTATCGATTAATGGTCTGACTGTAGTCAATGACCATCCGGGGTTTGTTCCCGCTCTTGACCACTGCGCCCTCCACGGACTAGCGCTGGGTTGTATGATCCTTTCTTTGAGGAGCCGCTGAACCTCAGATCGAATGAAGATCCGATCCTCAGCGCTGTAACGCCTACTTTTAGTCGCAATGGGCTTGCAGCCTGACACAAGATTCTGGAACAGGGAGGGTGTGGTGATCTTCAGCGTCGAGAGGCTACAGGCGGGGCGCGTTGGGCAATTTGGAGGCTGCTGTTCTCCCACTGACAGTGAAGGGAGTGGCCCACTGTACTGTAGGGTTACACTCCTCAAGTGGACCATGAAGTTTAGTCCGAGAAGTATTGGCGCGCAAAGGTACGGCAACACTAGGAGCTTGAAATGCTCGTAAACTGTGCCTTGCACCGTCAAAGTTACCACGCAACTCCCTAGCACGGTGACAGACCGCGACCTCGATGCCATAGAGATTGTCTGTTTGGCAGGTTGAATCCGGAGTCCACTCCGCTTCACAGTGTCTGGGTGGATAAAGCTCTCAGTGCTCCTGCTGTCAAACAGACAATAAATCACGTGGTCATTTACCTGGATGTTCATCATAGATTTGTGAAGTCTATGAGGCTTGGCCTGGTCCAGGATGATCGACGCCACTGTTGGTTCATGAGCGCCACTGCAGGCAGCTGAAATCGACGAGGAGGACCCCTGCTGGTCGTTCGCGGTCGGTGCCGACCAACATGGCCGCTCCCATAAGTCGCACGTGGGTGATGGCGCCAAACTCAGCGACCCCTGGTGGTCACACACCTCCGACTCCGTCGACCATAATGGCGTCGTCCTGGCCTCGCACGTGGACGAACCCCTCGATGATTTTGACGACGAAGAGCCGAGCTCTGAAGAATCGCAGGCCGCACTGCCATTCCTAGATTTAGATCGGCACACTTTCGAATAGTGCCCCTTCTTACCGCAGGCGGAGCACAACACAGCCTTAGCGGGACACCGTTGCCGAGTATGCTTCGCTCCCCCACAGAAGTAACACCGCGGGCCGCCCGGAGCTGCTGCCGTCGTCTGGCCCGAGTGTGAGCACGCCATTACACAGCATTTCGAACCCGAGGGACGAGGAGGGATTGGCGACTGCTCCTGCCACGTTGTCTCCACGTGGTCTTCCGGATACAATACTAGGCTTTTGCAGGCCGTCTCCAGCATCTCCCCTAGCTCGATTGCCTGGGTAAGGTCAAGGTTACCTTTCTCCAATAGTTTAAGTCGAATGTACGACGATCCGACTCCCGCCACAAACGCATCTCGGGCGAAGTCGTTCATACTCTGCTCAGCCGACACAGCTTTGCAGTTGCAGCCCCTGGCTAGCTGTAGGAGCTCGTTCACATATTCCTCCATCGTTTCGCCAGACTGCCGTCGTCGAGTGGCTAAGAGGTAACGAGCGTGTATTTCATTGGGCCGTTTGATATAATGCTTCTTCAGAAGCTCGAGGGCCTTTGTGTAATCGATGGCCGCACGGATCGCGAGGTAGACAGTGTCGCTCACCCTCGCATGGAGGACTCGGAGTCTGTCATCATCTGTGGTGACCGCTGCGGAGGCTGCCAGGTAGTCTTCGAAACACTTCAGCCAGTGGTCGAAGGTGTTAGAGGCGCCCACCGCACGTGGATCTAGTGTAAGGCGTTCTGGCTTCAGTATCTGCTCCATACTCTCTTTTTTTTTTTCCTTCGACGAGAGTTTAACAACAGTAAATAAAATTGATGCGCGTTATCATACACGAGGCTAGATGTTCGGGAAATAAAGGCTTTTATTTACTGTAATGAAGCAGCCAATAATTATATACACGATCCCAGACTGAGGGGTCCCAGCCCGAACAGGGACCTTTATACCTCTCCCCAGGAGGCGGAGCCCGACTGGGATGTACCACAACACTACAATACAAAGGTGTAACAACCCCACCCTAACCCCAACAGCAACAAGTAGCACAACCCATCCCTAACCCAACAGTAACATATGTACATCCTTGTAGTACTGGCCAGACCCTGGCTCAGTACTATCCAGTGGGAACCAACGATGGTTCACCACAATATGACACCCCCAATCAAAAGAGTGGGAGGCAAAAAGCGGGTACCTATTGGCTAATTAGCCAAACAACTATTGTTTGCAAAATTTCGGAATGAATTATTAAGGAAATAACAGCAGCACATTTGGAAAATCATATTCTTGCACCTGTACAAGAAGGACGGGTCACAACTAAATTGGAAGGGCACGAATATCCTGGCTGGGAGTTTTGCTAGTGCAGTTCGGGTGGGTTTAAACTAATATGGCAGGGGGGTGGGGATCAAAAAATTAGGTCTACAAGTGTAGAGGCTGGGCACGAGCTTGGGGCCAGGACCAGGCTGGCAAAGAAGAAGAGCACTCTGGGGCAGGATGACCTCACTGGGCCTGGAGGTCTGGAGTGCATCTACTTCAATGCAAGGAGCGTAGCAGGTAAGACAGACGAACTTAGGGCCTTAATGCTTACGAAGAATTTGGATGTGGTTGCGGTGACAGAGACTTGGTTGAAAGAGGGACAGGACTGGCAGCTGAATATTCCGGGGTACAAGTGTTTTAGGCGAGACAGAGGAGGGGTCAAAAGAGGTGGGGGAGTAGCAGTATTAGTTAGAGAGCATATTACAGCGGTGCAGAGAGAGGACAATTCAGAGGGGTCGTGTAACGAGTCACTGTGGGTGGAGCTCAGAAACAGGAAGGGCGCAGTCACTATGTTGGGGGTATACTACAGCCCAACAGCCCAAGGGAAGTGGAAGAACGGATATGTCAGGAGATACTGAATAGGTGCAGGAAAAATAGGGTTGTTGTAGTGGGAGACTTCAATTTCCCTGGTTTAGACTGGAAATCGCTTAGAGCTGGGACTCTGAATGGGGAGGAATTTGTAAAATGCGTACAGGAAGGTTCTTTGGAACAATATGTAGATAGCCCGACTAGAGAGGGGGCTATACTGGACCTAGTACTGGGGAATGAGCCCGGTCAGGTCTTGAAAGTTTTGGTCGGGGAACATGTGGCAAATAATGACCACAATTCTGTTCGCTTTAGGATAGTGATGGAAAAGGATGAGTGGTGTCCCAAGGGTAAGGTGTTGGATTGGGGGAAGGCTAACTTTAGTGGGATTAGGCAGAAATTGGCAGCTGTTGATTGGGAGAGGCTGTTTGAGGGTAAATCCACATCTGGCATGTGGGAGTCTTTTAAGGAACAGTTGTTAGGGCTGCAGGACAGGCATGTGCCTGTAAAAAAAGGTGAGGAAGGGTAGGATTCGAGAACCGTGGATAACCAGGGAAATTGAGGGACTGGTCAAAAAGAAAACGGAGGGAGCTCTGGAGGAATACAAAGAAAGTAGCAAAGAACTCAAACGAGGAATTAGAAGGGCAAAAAGGGCTCACGAAATGTCCTTGGCAGCCCGGATTAAGGAGAATCCCAAGGCATTTTATTCATACGTTCGGAACAAAAGGGTTGTCAGGGGAAAAAATCGGACGTCTCAGGAACAAAAGTGAGGAATTACGCTTAGAGCCCAAAGAAGTAGGGGAGATCCTAAATGAATACTTAGCGTCGGTATTCACAAAGGAGAGGGATATGTTGACTGGGAGTGTCAAGGAGGGGACTGTTGAACCGTTAGAGAAAATCTCCATTACAAGAGAGGAAGTGTTAGGTTTTTTATGGAATATAAAGACTGACAAATCCCCAGGGCCTGATGGAATCTATCCAAGGCTGCTCAGGGAGACGAGAGATGAAATCACTGGGCCTCTGACGCAAATCTTTGTCTCGTCACTGGACACAGGTGAGGTCCCAGAGGATTGGAGGATAGCTAATGTGGTCCCGTTATTTAAGAAGGGTAGGAAGGATAACCCGGGTAATTATAGGCCAGTGAGCTTGACGTCTGTGGTAGGGAAGTTATTGGAGAGGATTCTTAGACATAGGATGTATGCGCATTTAGAAAGGAATAAACTCATTAACGTTAGTCAGCATGGTTTTGTGAGAGGGAGGTCATGCCTCACTAACCTGGTGGAGTTTTTTGAAGAAGTGACTAGAATAGTTGATGAGGGAAGGGCCGTGGATGTCGTCTATGTGGACTTTAGTAAAGCGTTTGACAAAGTACCTCATGGTAGGTTGGTGCAAAAGGTTGGATCTCATGGGATAAAGGCGAGGTGGCTAGATGGGTGGAGAACTGGCTTGGTCACAGAAGACAGAGGGTGGTAGTGGAAGGGTCTTTTTCCGGCTGGAGGCCTGTGACTAGTGGTGTTCCGCAGGGCTCTGTATTGGTCTCTGTATTGGGACCTCTGCTGTTTGTGATTTATATAAACGATCTGGAAGAAGGGGTGATCAGTAAGTTTGCAGACGACACGAAATTGGCTGGACTTGCAGATCATGAGGAACATTGTCAGAGGCTACAGATAGATATAGATAGGCTGGAAATTTGGGCAAAGAAATGGCAGATGGAGTTCAATCCAGATAAATGCGAAGTGATGCATTTTGGTAGAACTAATGTAGGGGGAGCTATACGATAAATGGCAGAACCATAAAGGGTGTAGATAGAACATAGAACATAGAACATAGAACATTACAGCGCAGAACAGGCCCTTCGGCCCACGATGTTGCACCGACCAGTTAAAAAAAAAAACTGTGACCCTCCAACCTAAACCAATTTCTTTTCGTCCATGAACCTATCTACGGATCTCTTAAACGCCCCCAAACTAGGCGCATTTACTACTGATGCTGGCAGGGCATTCCAATCCCTCACCACCCTCTGGGTAAAGAACCTACCCCTGACATCGGTTCTATAACTACCCCCCCTCAATTTAAAGCCATGCCCCCTCGTGCTGGATTTCTCCATCAGAGGAAAAAGGCTATCACTATCCACCCTATCTAAACCTCTAATCATCTTATATGTTTCAATAAGATCCCCTCTTAGCCGCCGCCTTTCCAGCGAAAACAATCCCAAATCCCTCAGCCTCTCCTCATAGGATCTCCCCTCCATACCAGGCAACATCCTGGTAAACCTCCTCTGCACCCTCTCCAAAGCCTCCACATCCTTCCTGTAATGTGGGGACCAGAACTGCACACAGTACTCCAAGTGCGGCCGCACCAGAGTTGTGTACAGTTGCAACATAACGCTACGACTCCTAAATTCAATCCCCCTACCAATAAACGCCAAGACACCATATGCCTTCTTAACAACCTTATCTACTTGATTCCCAACTTTCAGGGATCTATGCACACATAGATACGCAGAGGGACCTGGGTGTGCAAGTCCACAGATCCTTGAAGGTGACGTCACAGGTGGAGAAGGTGGTGAAGAGGGCAAAGGCATGCTTGCCTTTATAGGACGGGGCATAGAGTATAAAAGTTGGGGTCTGATGTTGCAGATGTATAGAACGTTGGTTCGGCCGCATTTGGAATACTGCGTCCAGTTCTGGTCGCCACACGACCAGAAGGACGTGGAGGCTTTAGAGAGAGTGCAGAGGAGGTTTACCAGGATGTTGCCTGGTATGGAGGGGCTTAGTTTTGAGGAGAGATTGGGTAATCTGGGATTGTTCTCACTGGAAAGACGGAGAATGAGGGGAGACCTAATAGAGGTGAATAAAATTATGAAAGGCATAGATAGGGTGAACGGTAGGAAGTTTTTCCCAGGTCGGTGGTGACGTTCACAAGGGGTCATAGGTTCAAGGTGATGGGGGGGAGGTTTAACACGGATATCAGAAGGACATATTTTACACAGAGGGTGGTGGGGGCCTGGAATGCGCTGCCGGGCAAGGTGGTGGAGGCGGGCACACTGGGAACGTTTAAGACTTATCTAGATAGCCACATGAACGGAGTGGGAATGAAGGGATACAAAAGAATGGTCTAGTTTGGACCAGGGAGCGGCACCGGCTTGGATGGCCGAAGGGCCTGTTCCTGTGCTGTATTGTTCTTTGTTCTTTGTTAATCAAATCAAGCAGAGAGAACATAGCTTCATAGAGTATTTTGAGGAAGTATCGACCAGAGTGGACAGGGGACGGGACCAGCAGATGTTATATTTGGAATTTCAGAAGGCGTTCGACAAGGTACCTCAAAAAAATTGTTAAGTCAAAAGATAAGAGCCCATGGTGTGGGAGGTAGCAGACTGGCATGGATAAATAATTGGCTAATGGGCAGGAAACAGTTGCGTGGTGGGAAGGAGTTATTTCTCAAATTGGCAACTTGTAACCAGTGGGGTTCCACAGGGATCAGTGCTGGGATGACATCTGTCTAAAATATACATCAATGGCTTGAAGGGATTTTCTTCTGAGCAAAGGTTAGACACTCTACTCATTGGAATTTAGAATGAGACATGATCTCATTGAAACCTATAGGATTCTTTAGGGTCTTGACAGGGTAAATGCTGAGAGGATGGAAGAGTCTCAGAATAAAGGGACCCTTATTTAAGAATGAGAGGAGGAAGAATCTTGTGTCTGTGTTAACATAGAACATAGAACATTACAGCGCAGTACAGGCCCTTCGGCCCTCGATGTAGCGCCGACCAGGGGGACCAGTATTTGGAACTCCTTGCCCAGAGAGCTGTGGCGGCAGAGTTCTGGTGTATATTTAAGGTTGAGATAGATATATTATATAGCAATAAGGGGAGCAAGGATTATAGGAAAAGTGCAGGAAAGTGGATGTGATGAATGTCAACTCAGTCATGATGCTATTGAATGGCAGAGCAGACTCATGGGGCCAATTGGCCGACACTTGTTCCTATTTCTTATGGTTATGATCTTATTTCTCAGATAAAGCCAGATATCTGAAGTAATCGAAAGGTTGGTGTACTTATTCAATTTTTTTGAAACAATAGTATTCTGTTGGGAAGTGACTGCCTGAGAGATTGTGTGGAAGCTGCACGTTGCAATTCAAAAGAAAGGAAGATGCAAATGAGAGCTGGAAACCCAGGAGGTGGATCCTTCCCAAAAAGCGCGCAGGAGGTATAAAAGGGAGGCCGCAGTGAACACCGGGCAGCATCGGGAGCAAGCAGCGGAGTGAGTGGGAAGCAGAGTGTGAGCTGTAAGGGCTTTGGCTCACAGGGCTTCGGGCGAGCAGGGGTGAGTTTTAATTCTTAGTTTTTAATTCTTATTTACTTTTCTCTGTGTGCCTTGGTAAAAAAGGGTCAAATATGAGTGTGAAGCCAGTGTGTTGTTCCCAGTGTAGGATGTGGGAAGTCCTGGAGGCACCTGGCCTCCCGGACATCCACATCTGTGAGGGGTGTGTCGAGCTGCGGTTCCTGAGGGACCGTGTTAAGGAGCTGGAACAGCAGCTCGAGGATCTTAGGCTGCTAAGGGAGAATGAGGAGGTGATAGACAACAGCTATCATCAGGTGGTCACACCAGGGCCACGGGAGGAGGCCAAGTGGGTGACGGCCAGGAAGGGTAAAGCTCGGGTGATTGAGAGCACCCCGGTCGGTGTGTCCCTACACAACAAGTACTCCTGCCTAAGTACTGCTGGGGGGGACAGCCCGCCTGGGGGAAGCAGCAGTGGCCGTGTCTCCGGGGTGGAGTCCGGCCCTGTAACTCAGAGGGCTAAGGAAAGGAGGAGGAAGGCGGTATTAATCGGGGACTCGACAGTAAGGGGGTCAGACAGGCGTTTTTGCGGAGGCAGGCGGGAGTCTCGGATGGCGGTCTGCCTCCCTGGGGCCGGGATCCAGGATGTCGCTGGTCGACTCCCAGAAATCCTGAGGGGGGAGGGAGAGGAGCCAGAGGTAGCGGTACATATTGGTACCGCTGATGTGGGAAAGAAGGGGTCATGAAAAGACAGTATCGGGAATTAGAGAGACAGCTGAGAAGGAGGAAAGCAAAGGTAGTAATCTCAGGATTGCTGCCTGTGCCACGGGAGGGTGAAGGCAGGAATGGAGTGAGGTGGAGGATGAATGTGTGGCTGAGGGACTGGTGCAGGGGGCAGGGATTCAGGTTCCTGGACCATTGGGACCTCTTTAGGGGCAGGTGTGACCTGTACACAAAAAACGGGTGGCACTTGAATCCCAGGGGGACCAATATCCTGACGGGAAGGTTGGCTAAGGCTACTGGGGAGAGTTTAAACTAGATAGGTTGGGGGGAGGGGATCGAGACGAGGTGACTGGGAGCGAGGAAGTTAGCTCGCAAACAGAGAAGGGTTATAGACAGTGCAAGAGGGAGGATGGACGAGGGATAGAGAAGGGGAGAGCTCAGACCAAAGGATTGAGATGTGTTTACTTTAATGCCAGGAGTATAGTGAATAAAGGGGATGAGCTCAGAGCGTGGATCGATGCCTGGAAGTGTGATGTGGTGGCCATTACGGAGACTTGGATGTCTCAGGGACAGGACTGGATACTCCAGGTGCCGGGATTCAGGTGTTTCAGGAAGGACAGGGAGGGAGGCAAGAGAGGGGGTGGAGTGGCACTGCTGATGAAGGATAGTGTCACAACTGTAGAGGAGGTGAATGCTGTGGAGGGATTGTCTACAGAGTCTATGTGGGTGGAAGTTCGGAGTGGGAAGGGGTCGATCACTTTGCTGGGAGTTTTCTACAGGCCGCCCAATCGTGACAGGGAGGTGGAGGAGCAGATAGGGAAACAGATCCTGGAGAGATGCAATAATAGCAGAGTTGTTGTGATGGGAGACTTTAATTTCCCAAACATAGATTGGAATATCCCAAGGGTAAGGGGATTGGATGGGGAGGAGTACATTAGGTGTGTTCAGGAGCGTTTCCTGACACAGCATGTGGACAAGCCTACAAGAGGGGAGGCTGTACTTGATCTGACACTGGACAGGTATCAGATCTCTCGGTGGGAGAGCATCTTGGGGATAGCGATCATAACTCTATCTCCTTTATGCTTGCATTGGAAAAAGAGAGGATCAGGCAAGCTAGGAAAGCGTTTACATGGAGTAAGGGGAAATATGAAGAAATAAGGCAGCAAATTAGAGGAGTAAATTGGAAGGAGGTATTCTCGGGGAAATGTACTGAAGAGAGGTGGCAGTTTTTCAAGGAATGTCTGTCTAGAGTTACATAGAAACATACAAAAGCTACAGCACAAAACAGGCCCTACGGCCCCACAAGTTGTGCCGAACATATCCCTACCTTCCAGGCCTACCTATAACCCTCCATCCTATTAAGTCCCATGTACTCATCCAGGAGTCTCTTAAAAGACCGATTCCACCACCACTGACAGCAGCCGATTCCACTCGCCCACCATCCTATGTGAAAAACTTCCCCGTAACATCTCCCCTGTACCTACCCCCCAGCACCTTAAACCTGTGTCCTCTCGTAGCAGCCATTTCCACCCTGGGGAAAAGCCTCTGAGAGTCCACCCAATCTGTGCCTCTCAACATCTTATATACCTCTATTAGGACTCCTCTCATCCTACGTCTCTCCAAGGAGAAAACACCGAGCTCCCTCAGCCTATCCTCATAAGGCACGCCACTTAATCCAGGCAACATTCTTGTAAATCTCCTCTGCACCCTTTCAATCTTTTCCACATCCTTCCTGTAATGAGGCGACCAGAACTGAGCACAGTACTCCAAGTGGGGTCTGACGAGGGTCTTATATAGCTGCATCATTATCCCCGGACTCCTAAACACAATCCCTCGATTGATAAAGGCCAGCACACCACACGCCTTCTTAACCACCTCCTCCACCTGCGGGGCTGATTTTAGAGTCCTATGGACCCGGACCCCAAGGTCCTTCTGATCCTCTGCAGTACTAAGTGACTTTCCCTTTATATTGTACTCCTTCATCCCATTTGACCTGCCAAAATGGACCACTACGCATTTATCTGGGTTGAAGTCCATCTGCCACTTCTCCGCCCAGTTTTGCATCCTATCTATGTCCCTTTGTAACTTCTGACATCCCTCCAGACTATCCACAACCCCACCAACCTTCGTGTCGTCGGCAAACCTACCAACACATTCCTCCACTTCCTCATCCAGGTCATTTATGAAAATGACAAACAGCAAGGGTCCCAGAACAGATCCCTGGGGCACACCACTGGTGACCGACCTCCATTTAGAAAAAGACCCATCTATATCCACTCTCTGCCTCCTTTGGGCAAGCCACTTCTGGATCCACAGGGCAGCAGCCCCTTGGATCCCATGCCCTCTCACTTTTTCTAGAAGCCTGGCATGGAGGACCTTATCGAACGCCTTGCTAAAATCCATATAAACCACATCTACTGCTTCCCCTTCGTCAATGTGTTTAGTCACATTTTCGAAGAACTCCACCAGGCTCGTAAGGCACGATCTGCCTTTGACAAAGCCATGCTGAGTATTCTTGAGCATACTAAACCTCTCTAAATGCTCATAAATCTTGTCCCTCAGGATCTTCTCCATCAGCTTACCAACCACTGAGGTTAGACTCACCGGTCGGTAATTTCCTGGGCTATCCCTATTCCCCTTCTTGAAAATAGGCACCACATCCGCAATCCTCTGGCACCTCTCCCGTCTCCATAGATGACGCAAAGAAATTACCGACCGGTGAGTCTAACCTCAGTGGTTGGTAAGCTGATGAAGAAAATCCTGAGGGACTAGATGTATGAGCATTTAGAGAGGTTTAGTATCCTCCAGAATACTCAGCATGGCTTTGTCAAAGGCAGATCGTGCCTTACTTGCCTGGTGGAGTTCTTCGAAAATGTGACTAAACACATTGACGAAGGGAAAGCGGTAGATGTGGTTTATATGGATTTCAGCAAGGCATTCAATAAGGTCCCCCATGCAAGGTTTCTGGAAAAAGTGAGAGGGCATGGGATCCAAGGGGCTGCTGCCCTGTGGATCCAGAACTGGCTTGCCC
This sequence comes from Mustelus asterias, assembly GCF_964213995.1. Classification (NCBI taxonomy): domain Eukaryota; kingdom Metazoa; phylum Chordata; class Chondrichthyes; order Carcharhiniformes; family Triakidae; genus Mustelus; species Mustelus asterias. Next base: position 24,960,122 of record NC_135829.1, on the reverse strand, counting down.
AAAGGAGGCAGAGAATGGGTATAGATGGGTCTTTCTCTAAATGGAGGCCGGTCACCAGTGGTGTGCCCCAGGGATCTGTTCGAGGACCCTTGCTGTTTGTCATTTTCATAAATGACCTGGATGAGGAAGCGGAGAGATGGGTTGGTAAGTTTGCCGACGACACGAAGGTTGGTGGGGTTGTGGATAGTCTGAAGAGATGTCAGAAGTTACAGAGGGACATAGATAGGATGCAAGACTCGGCAGAGAAGTGGCAGATGGACTTCAACCCAGATAAATGCGTAGTGGTCCATTTTGGCAGGTCAAATGGGATGAAGGAGTACAATCTAAAGAGAAAGACACTTAGTATTGCAGAGGATCAGAAGGACCTTGGGGTCCGGGTCCATAGGACTCTAAAATCGGCCCTGCAGGTGGAGGAGGTGGTTAAGAAGGCATATGGTGTGCTGGCCTTTATCAATCGAGGGATTGAGTTTCGGAGTCCGGGGATAATGATGCAGCTATATAAGACCCTCGTCAGACCCCACTTGGAGTACTGTGCTCAGTTCTGGTCGCCTCATTACAGGAAGGATGTGGAAAAGATTGAAAGGGTCCAGAGGCGATTTACAAGGATGTTGCCTGGATTGAGTGGCATGTCTTATGTGGATAGGCTGAGGGAGCTCGGTCTTTTCTCTTTGGAGAGACGTAGGATGAGAGCCCTAATAGCGGTATATAAGATGTTGAGAGGCATAGATCGGGTGGACTCTCTGAGGCTTTTTCCCAGGGTGGAAATGGCTGCTACAAGAGGACACAGGTATAAGGTGCTGGGGGGTAGGTACAGGGGAAATGTTAGGAGGAAGTTTTTCACACACAGGGTGGTGGGCGAGTGGAATCGGCTGCCGTCAGTGGTGATGGAGGCAAACTCAATAGGGTCTTTTAAGAGACTCCTGGATGAGTACATGGGACTTAATAGGATGGAGGGTTATAGGTAGGCCTGGAAGGTAGGGATATGTTCAGCACACTTGTGGGGCCGAAGGGCCTGTTTTGTGCTGTAGTTTTTCTATGTTTCTAAACAGATTGTAAGAAGATTTTAAAGCGTGTCTTTTCATTTGTCGAGTTTCAAATCATTCGTGCAATAATCAAGAAGCTATTGGATAGGCACATGGAGTACTTCGGAATGATAGGGAGGAAATAGCTTGATCTGGGTTTCAGACAAAGCTCGGCACAACAACATGGGCCGAAGGGCCTGTTCTGTGCTGTAATGTTCTATGTTCTAATCAGATGTGGGTGGAATCTGAGAAATTCACAGCAGTTTGATTGGGTGAAATATATCACTTGGTTGCAGACACTAATATGTCTGACCACAGTTAGCACATTGGTTTACACGGACTGCATGTTTAATGAAAACAGTTCAGCATAAGATATATTTGGTGACCTGTGTTCTCCTTGAATTCTGCGTACATTTCTGAATATAATCGGATATCTTTTTTTATCATCAACCTTTCTGGCGCATTCTTTCTGCCCTGCTGCACTGGTTGATTGGTGTAGCGGTGTGTGAAATTTGAGCATGAGGCTGAAAATGCAAATCACGTCCGGTGTCGTGCCACTTGCAATCCTGCTCGGCCATGTTTACTGGTGTAATCAAGGGTGTGAGGCTGATTTAAATATCTATCAACTTATTTTAATAGAATTCGTGAGTCCGGGATGTAATAGCCTGGGCTCCGACCTCCAACTTAGCTTTCCAAACTCGCTGGTGGAGATTCTCAGTGGTGAGGATCATAGATGGTCCCCACGAGGGGGACTTGTTGTGAGGGCCTTGCCGCTGGCACTGGAGACTATTGAAGCCCACCAGTGAGCGTAAAGTGCCTCTTGGGCAGTGCCAGCCTGGCACTGCTCACCGGACACCGGGCAGAACTGGCGGGATGGGGCCTCAGGGAGCAGAGTCTGATGGGGGCGGTGTCTGACGGAATGGAGCCTAAGGGGGGAAGCGGCACTTGAGGCCTGCTCTCAGAGGGTCAGCGATCGGTGGGTTGCTGGTGATCAAGCGTGGGGCAGCGATCAGGGGTTGTTGCGCTCGGGGTGTGCATGGTGGGGGCGGGGGTTGATTGATTACCCATATTTATGCACAGTAAATGGGGGGAGATCGGGATGCATGCCTATCATTCTACAGTCGACTTCCCCAACGAATTTGTGCTGCACACCATCCCTCCCGCCGCCCCGCTCTCCACCAGCGTGAAAGCGCCGACTGGCAAAGAAAATTGACAGTCTTTGATAATTGCACGGCTTAGCTCGCTGAAAAAGATCCAGGCTGAAACTTTCTGGTTTTCAGTCTTCAATGACACTTGAATTTTTACAGGAAGACAGTCCCATGTTTAATCAATGGTTTTCTCATTTCAAAAGCTAATTAGCAAATCTGTGACTCTTTCATCAACGTTTTATAAACAAAAGGAAAAAGGACACTGGTTTGAAGTGAATTGCAAGGGACCAAAGAACAGTTTTCACCCAGCAAGCGGCTGGGGTCTGGAATAGACTGCATGGAATTATTGTGGAGCCAGGTTCAATCAAGGCTTCAAATGGACTTTGGCTTTGGCCACAAAGGATGATTAATAGATCTCCTGCTGGGCATCTAGAATATGAGCTCCCCTATTGGGCGAATTGAGGCTCAACCAATAGGAAAGGAGCAGCGGGGGATTGTTGGGGGGCGGGGGGGGGGGGGTGGCGGTGGCAGTGGGGCGATGTTAAAACCAGCTCGTTTTACTCATGCTGGCAGTCAATTGATTGTGGGGCTTGACATGACCATATTGATATGACCAAGTATAACTCAGATATCAGAGGGATGTTTTTTACACAGAGGGTGGTGGGGGCCTGGAATGCGCTGCCAAGTAGGGTGGTGGAGGCGGACACACTGGCATCATTTAAGACTTACCTGGATAGTCACATGAGCAGCCTGGGAATGGAGGGATACAAACGATTGGTCTAGTTGGACCAAGGAGCGGCACAGGCTTGGAGGGCCGAAGGGCCTGTTTCCTGTGCTGTACTGTTCTTTGTTATTTGTTCTTTATTGTCAATTAAGGTTGGTGGTGAGGGAAGACTGGCCTCCGAAGATTGTAACAGCATTGTTTCTTATGAAATAATCATCTAATGTGCAAAATGTAGGTTACAATGTGGAAATCTTACAACACCAGGTTAAAGTCCAACAGGTTTATTTTGAATCTTGAGCTTTCGGAGCACTGCTCCTTCATCAGGTGAGTGAAGAGATAGTTTCACAAACACGTGCCGTGTCTTTGCCTATAGATGCCATGCTTGTGAATCTCCCTCTTCACTCACCTGATGAAGGAGCAGCGTTCCGAAAGCTCGTGATTCCGAATAAGCCTTTTGGACTTTAACCCAGTGTTGTGAGTCTTACTGTACAATCAAAAGGCAGGGGAATGGGACTAATTCAAGATGCTCATTTGGAGAGCTCATGCAAACAATGGACAACATGGCTTCCTTCTGTACTGTAACAATTCTGTGATTCTATTGTCCTTTCTGTACCTGTGCGCGTACATGCCTATGTTTGTGTTTAGGTTTGTACATCCATGTGCCCTTCTGTTTCTGTGTGCGTTTGTATGACTGCTCATGTCTCTGTCTTTGCTCATACGGGTATGTGTGTACTCCATTGCTATCGTTCGACATGTTGGGCAAATGGGGAGAGATGTCATGATGGGACTGTTAATGCGTGGACAGAAGAAATCTGACAACCTGATTGGAGAGATAAAATTTATGATGACAAAACTTGATCACTGATATGATTATGGACATTTGTGTAATATTCCACTCCTGACATATTCGCCGGAATTCTATGGTCTTGTTCGCCCACAACTGTTGCTGGTGAGAAAGGAGAATTTGGTGCTCAGCCAGAACTTCATTCACTGCAGCAGGACCGGAGAATCCCAGCCATTTGCGAAGTTGGAGAATTCTGAACTTGGCTTTCCAATGTTGCAAATTATCTGAGGGAAGGGCTCCTGCTCCAAATGGAAAAATCCTGTATAGACATCCTCTCACACAGTAAATGTTGCAAGTATATGTTACCTGTTATTATATTCACTGCAGAGGATCGACAACTGTTGAAGCTAAAATCCAAACATGTCCATACTCAATTTGTCATCAGGAAAGGAGGAGAAAATCCTTCAGGCCGATAATGTTTTCTAACAACGTCTGGATGACTGTTAAATCTGACCTGTTTTGGGTCTCTTATATCAGTGCTTGTACATTTCTGGAAATATTTTGTGTGTGAAGCGTAAGTGTTTGTTACATTTTACAGTTCTGATGTTGTACCAAATAATTCTTTAATATTTCTCTTGCTTTTCTTAACATACAAGAGAACCTGTTTGTGATTGTTCTTAAAAATCACAGCATTTAGAGCGTTAGGCACTCCTCAGAAATATATCAATAAAGAAATCGGGAAAATACAACAATTATCCCAGTTCACATAAGGAAAAAAAAAGAAACGTGGAAATATGAATACTGTCCTGAAATGCTCTTGTACAATTTAAAATGCAACACCACTAAACCAGAGAAATAAGAATAATGCTGTTGAATAATACTGAATAATGAATAATACTGGGTTTTTTTGCCTTCTGTGTTGTCCTTAACTCGGCTTCTACCCTGTTAATCTGACTCTATTTTCTATACTGAGATAAACACCACCCCAAATAAATCCCACAACATCCCTGCCTCCCCTCCCTACTTTTTAAACCATGCTTCCTCCCCAGTATCACCCACATTCCCATTTATCTTTTAAGGTAAATTGATGTTAATATTGTTTCAGTAACACATTTGGAAACCCCAATTTGTCTTCAATCAAACTGGTAATTTCTGCCCAGCCTGATGTATAATGTCATAGTTTATTTCCCTTCCTTACAGTGAACTTAATAACAATTCTGATCCTGAAGTGCAAAAACTGTGGTCTGTCCAAATGTGTCACTTGTTACCTGGTGGTCAGGGCAGCAGCGGATCTACTGGTCATTATCCTCGACTTGATATTGAGACATATTCCCACTGTTTATGTGGAACAGTTTAATTTTGTGCGGTCCATTCCTGTGTGTAACATCCACGCCGTCCTGCTTTACGCAGCCACCGACTGTTCTGTCTGGTTCACTGTCACTTTCACCTTTGATCGATTTGTAGGAATTTGTTGCTCAAATCTGAAAAGTAAATACTGTACCGTGAAAACGGCGGCTGTGGTTCTGGGAACAATGACTGTGCTGAGCTGTTTAAAGAACATTTTTTGGTATTTCATGCTAACACACCAATATTTGCTGGAGAACAGACCCTGGTTTTGTGGTGTCACGAAGCATGTTGAACGGTCTATGGTTTGGGTAATAATCGAGTTCCTCCACCACATTCTTACACCGGGTATCCCATTTGTGCTGATTCTGCTGCTCAATATTTTAACTGCCAGACACATTATAGTGAGCAGCAGAGCACGCAAGAGACTCCGGACTCTGAGCACTGGGAAGAGTGCTAAGGACCCAGAGATGGAGGTTCGAAGAAAATCCATATTTTTACTGTTTGTTATCTCAGCCAATTTTATCCTGCTTTGGTCAATGTTAATGATTTATTCTCTATGGCGCCGGTTGTGGTACTTTGTGGCATTGCCTACGGTTAATAGTGTTACTGTATTGTCCCGGACGTCAACTGATCAATCCCAGAAGTCAACTGATCAGTCTGGCTCTATGTATCTGGAACGGTTTGTTCTAGAATTGGGCTTCATGTTGCAGCTTTTGGGTTCCTGCACAAATACTGTGATTTACACCTTGACGGTTAATCAGTTCAGAGAGCAGTTGAAGAATTTACTAAAAGTTCCCTTTACTTCAATTCTTCAATTGATTAAACGCTGACAAGAATGTTCAACTGTTTTTCCAAATTCCAGAAAGCAGTTGAACCAAACTTCATTCCAGCATTGAAAATTGACCCAACATCCCCCTCCTCGAATATAAGTAAAATAGAAAAGTTCTGGAAAAACTCAGCAGGATTGCCACCATTGTGGAGAAACACGTTTCAATTTTTGCGTCAATATGACTCTCAAAGACCTGAGGAGATGTAGGAATGTAAGCAATGCAATTGTGGAAATATAACGTAATGTAAAGTCTGGGAAGAGTGTCCTGTGGTTACCATCATTGTGAAGCACTCTGGGAGGATATCTCTGAAGTTAAAATCGCCATGAAGCAAACTGGAGTCAGTTTTGCTGGAAAAAAAACAGTGACATTACAGGAACACCTGGGCGAATGCAGGGAGTAATCTGAGTGCTGGCTTGGAGTTTTGTTGGGGCCCCGGACCACAACCCCAAGTTACATTAGGATTCCTGGCTAGCCGTCAACATTTTTTTATATTTTGGCATAAATATGAGGATAGTATGCTTCACTTCAAGGGTAATTCCACTGACTTTTCAGGTAAAACAAACTTTATTTAAAAACATACTTTAAATATAACTCCAGCTTAACTATTGACTATTAACAATTGAACAAGATTTAAAAATGAAAGGAAACAACTTTAATATTTACCACCACTGTTTCAGTTCCAAATAAACAAGATTCCTCTTTTCAATTTACAATGCCACTTTAAATACAGTTTACTACCATAAATATACTTCTCACCATTCTTTAAGATTTCACAGCAGCTTGTAGAATGCTGTGTTCAAACAAACCCCAACCAGAACTGAAAAGCTAGTTTTCATCCTATCGACCTAACTGTTCTCATTAACCACATTGTCACTTGGCTTTGTCAATCAAACAATCAAAACCCCAAGCGGAAATGCTCATATATAAACAAAAATCAATTCGCTCCATTCTAGGTAAACACTATATGGCTAAAGTGAGTCAAAACCTTGCTCTCCCAGCCTCTGAGCTAACCAACTGAGCACTGACCATCCACCGAACAAAGCTGAATCATTGCACTTCTATCATCAGACCTCCATTTAGAAAAATGATAAGGAAATAATGCTTCATTTTTCTGAACCCTCTAATATTCCATACTATTAGTTCTCCATAATGTATATATATTATTACATCGAAGCAAATTTTATGCTAATATAGCCCAGTACAGTTCCACTGGAGCAAGCTGAGAGGGAGTGATTGGAGGCAGCAGTGCTGGTGAGAGATTAATTGAATTGTTTATTTATTTAATTAGTCAGCTAAGTGTGTGGTTTTTTTTTTGGCCTTTACTTTTGCAGTAGAATTTTAAGTTTAAAGTGAAAACTGGAAGTGGGCTGCTAAGGAGTCTGGGAAGGGTTTTTTAAGCGCGTGAAGTATAAAAGGTAGGCTGCAATATATATCGGGCAGCATCGGGAGCAGGCAGTGGAGTGAGTGGGAAGCAGAGTGTGAGCTATAAGGGCTTCGGCGAAGGCAAGGAAGGTTGTTTGTTTTTCTTCTGTTACACCCCCTTTTTTGTTTATCTCCCAAAAACTAAAAAGGACATGGCTGGTATGAGTGGGAGGCCAGTATACTGCATTCGGTGTGGGATGTGGGAGTTCCTGGAGGCAACTTGCCTCCCGGAAGTCCATATCTGTGCCAGATGTATGGAACTGCAACTCCTGAAGGATCGTGTAAGGGAGCTGGAGCTGAGGCTCGATGAACTCAGTTTAGTTAGGGAAAATGAGAGATTAATAGATAAAAGTTATAGTCAGGTAGTGACACCAGGGTCTCGGAAGGAAGACACGTGGGTCACAGTTAGGAGGGGTAATAGTCAGAAGGGTGATGTGCCAGAAAGTACCCCAGTGGTAGTCTCCCATAAAAGAAAGGGATGGGCAACAGATGGGAGAAGGGAAGGGAGTGAGCAGTCTGTGGAGGGATCCCCTGTGGTTGTCCCCCTCCAAAATAGGTATATTGTTTTGGATTCTGTGGAGGGGGATGACCCTCCAGGGGTAAGCCACGAGGACCAGATCGCCTCCACGGAGACAGGCTCAGGGGTCCGGAAGGGAAAGAAGGGGTTTAGGAGAGCGATAGTTGTGGGGGACGCAATGGTTAGAGGCACGGACAGGCGGTTCTGTGGGAGTGAACGAGAATCCAGGATGGTAGTCTGCCTCCCTGGTGCCGGGGTACTGGATGTCTCCGAGAGGGTAGGAAGCATATTTTAAAAGGAAGGTAGTCAAACGGATGCGATTGTACACATTGGTGAAAATGATGTAGGTAGGAAGAGCAGGGGGGTCATACGAGAGAAATTCAGGGAGTTGGGTGCTAGGCTAAAGAGTAAGACCTCCAGGGTAGCAATCTCTGACTGCTCCCGGTGTCTAGTGCAAGTGAGGCTCGGAACAGGGAGATTCTACAGTTGAACGCGTGGCTAAAGGACTGGTGCAAGAGGGAGGGTTTTAAATTCATAGATAACTGGGAAATCTTCAAGTCAGGATGGCAACTGTACAGAAAGGATGGGTTACACCTCAACTGGAAGGGAGCAAATATCCTGGCTGGAAGTTTTGCTAGAGTGTTTCGGCAGGATTTAAACTAGTGTGGCAGGGGGGTGGGGAACAAAACAGGAGGTCAGTAAATACTGAGGCTGGGGTTGAGCTGGGGGCCAGGGCAAGGCTAGCTAAGAAGAGGAGCACTCTGGAGGAGGATGACCTGAGTGGGCCTGGATGTCTGGAGTGCATCTGCTTCATTGCGAGGAGCGTAACGGGTAAAACAGACGAACTTAGGGCCTTAATGCTTATGCGGAATTTGGATGTGGTTGCGGTGACGGAAACTTGGTTAAAAGAAGGACAGGACTGGCAGCTGAATATTCCGGGGTATAAGTGTTTTAGGCGAGACAGAGGAGGGGCTAAAAAAGGTGGGGGAGTAGCGATATTAGTTAAGGAGCATATTACCGCGGTGCAGAGGGTAGACAACTTAGAGGGGTCATGTACTGAGTCGCTGTGGGTGGAACTCAGAAACAGGAAGGGTGCAGTCACTATGCTGGGGGTGTACTACAGAACACCCAACAGCCCACGGGAAGTGGAGGAAAGGATATGTCAGGAGATTCTGGATAGGTGCAGAAAAAAATAGGGTTGTTGTAGTGGGGGACTTTAATTTCCCTGGCACAGACTGGAAAGTGCTGAGAGCTGGGGGTCCGGACGGGGAGGAATTTGTAAAATGCATACTGGAAGGTTCTTTGGAACAGTATGTAGATAGCCCGACTAGAGAGGGGGCTATACTGGACCTAGTTCTGGGAAATGAGCCCGGTCAGGTCATCCAAGTTTCGGTAGGGGAACATGTGGCAAATAGTGACCACAACTCTGTTAACTTTAGGATAGTAATGGACAAGGATGAGTGCTGTCCTACAGGCAGGGTGCTAAATTGGGGGAAGGCTAACTATAGCCGGATTAGGCAGGAATTGGTGGACGTTGATTGGGAGAGGATGTTCGAGGGTAAGTCCGCGTCTGGCGTGTGGGAGTCTTTTAAGGAACTATTGATAAGGCTGCAGGATAGGCATGTGCCTGTAAAAAGGAAAGATAGGAAAGGTAGGATTCGAGAGCCGTGGATAACCAGGGAAATTGAGGATCTGATTAAAATGAAAAGGGAGGCGTACGTTAAGGCCAGGCAACTGAAAACAGATGGAGCTCTGGAGGAATACAGAGAGAGTAGGAAAGAACTCAAACGGGGAGTTAGAAGGGCAAAAAGAGGTCACGAGATGTTCTTGGCAGGCAGGATTAAGGAGAATCCTAAGGCATTCTATTCATATGTTAGGAACAAAAGAGTTGTCAGGGAGAAAATCGGACCTCTCAGGGACAAAGGAGGGGAATTATGCTTAGAACCCAAGGGAATAGGGGAGATCCTAAATGAATACTTTGCATCAGTATTCACGAAGGAGAGGGGCGTGTTAACCGGGAGTGTCTCGGAGGGAGGTGTTGACCCGTTAGAGAAAATCTCCATTACAAGAGAGGAAGTGTTAGGTTTTTTAGGGAACATTAAAACTGACAAAGCCCCAGAGCCTGATGGCATCTATCCTCGACTGCTCAGGGAGACGAGAGATGAAATTGCTGGGCCTCTGACGGAAATCTTTGTCGCTTCTTTGGACACGTGTGAGGTCCCTGAGGATTAGAGGATAGCGAATGTGGTACCGTTGTTTAAGAAGGGTAGCAGAGATAACCCAGGAAATTACAGGCCAGTGAGCTTGATGTCCGTGGTAGGGAAGTTGTTGGAGAGGATTCTTAGAGACAGGATGTATGTGCATTTAGAATGGAACAATCTCATTAGTGACAGACAGCATGGTTTTGTAAGAGGGAGGTCGTGCCTTACAAATTTGGTGGAGTTTTTTGAGGAAGTGACAAAAACGGTTGATGAAGGAAGGGCCGTGGATGTCGTCTATATGGATTTCAGTAAGGCATTTGACAAAGTCCCACATGGCAGGTTGGTTAAGAAGGTTAAGGCTCATGGGATACAAGGAGAAGTGGCTAGATGGGTGGAGAACTGGCTTGGCCATAGGAGACAGAGGGTAGTGGTCGAAGGGTCTTTTTCTGGCTGGAGGTCTGTGACCAGTGGTGTTCCGCAGGGCTCTGTACTGGGACCTCTGCTATTTGTGATATATATAAATGATTTGGAAGAAGGTGTAACTGGTGTAATCAGCAAGTTTGCGGATGACACGAAGGTGGCTGGACTTGCAGATAGCGAAGAGCATTGTCGGGCAAACAGCAGGATATAGATAGGCTGGAAAATTGGGCGGAGAGGTGGGAGATGGAGTTTAATCCAGATAAATGCGAAGTGATGCATTTTGGAAGAAATAATGTAGGGAGGAGTTATACAATAAATGGCAGAGTCATCAGGAGTATAGAAACACAGAGGGACCTAGGTGTGCAAGTCCACAAATCCTTGAAGGTGGCAACACAGGTGGAGAAGGTGGTGAAGAAGGCATATGGTATGCTTGCCTTTATAGGACGGGGTATAGAGTATAAAAGCTGGAGTCTGATGATGCAGCTGTATAGAACGCTGGTTAGGCCACATTTGGAGTACTGCGTCCAGTTCTGGTCGCCGCACTACCAGAAGGACGTGGAGGCGTTAGAGAGAGTGCAGAGAAGGTTTACCAGGATGTTGCCTGGTATGGAGGGTCTTAGCTATGAGGAGAGATTGGGTAGACTGGGGTTGTTCTCCTTGGAAAGACGGAGAATGAGGGGAGATCTAATAGAGGTGTACAAGATTATGAAGGGTATAGATAGGGTGAACAGTGGGAAGCTTTTTCCCAGGTCGGAGGTGACGATCACGAGGGGTCACGGGCTCAAGGTGAGAGGGGCGAAGTATAACTCAGATATCAGAGGGACGTTTTTTACACAGAGGGTGGTGGGGGCCTGGAATGCGCTGCCAAGTAGGGTGGTGGAGGCAGGCACGCTGACATCGTTTAAGACTTACCTGGATAGTCACATGAGCAGCCTGGGAATGGAGGGATACAAACGATTGGTCTAGTTGGACCAAGGAGCGGCACAGGCTTGGAGGGCCGAAGGGCCTGTTTCCTGTGCTGTACTGTTCTTTGTTCTTTCTCTCAGCCCCTCTCGCTCTCTCTCTCTCTCTCCCTCTCACTTTCCGTTTCTATTTATTTCTCTGTCTCTCTGCCCGCTTATCTCACTGCCTCTCTCATCAAACTGTCTCTTCCGTAGTTTAAGTTTGTGTATCAGGTGAAGAGAGGGTATAGGTTGGAGCCTGTGCATCAGTTGTCAGAGGTAAATATGTTTTAATTGTTCTATGAGGTGACATGTTTATATCTGCTACAGGGTCTGAAATTCATGACCTGTTACATTTTTTGCAAAATATTTTCTTTGTGTGAAGTGCTGCATTAAATTTCGCGTTGGAATAATTTTATTCAGATTTGAGCTGGTTTCAGATATCCGATTTGTTGAATTTTGCAATATAGGATCACCCACAACCCAGTTAGTGAATGTCTACATTTAAAGAGACTGGTACATCCCACAGTGCAGTGGAAGCACCCAGAGAGAAATATATAGTAACGATTGGATCTTAGTTACTGAAAGCTTATAGTCGGGTGACAGGTGATATAAACATCCTGAGACCTGGAGATGGGGCTCACGGTGTCTGAGGGAGCAGCATTTCTCCTGATATTATTAGTCGATCAAAATGACCAGTGCAGTCCAGTCTTTGGAAAGTGGCCATTCAAACCAAAACACCATTTTCTCTCTATTACCTGCTGTTTCGAAATCTCTGTTCATATCCTTCAGACAAATAAAACGATGTTGCAACATCAATTTGGCAATTCCACAGGATATCAGTCAGATGTTTTAGTGACATATAACATCAGAGTTTTTAATTCAGAGAGTCTGCCAGCCACATGAAGGGAAAAAGTGCTTCTCACTCAAAACAATGGAACCAGTTCTAATGGCTGAGAAAATATTCCGCCCAATGCTCGCAGTTACGGCAGTTCCTGTTGAGTGACTATAACCATTGAAGTTGTGTAAATCTCTGTGTAAGCAGCTCTCTAATTTAAAACTGTCACTGAGAATGTTCCATGCTGATTTTGCGCTCACTTGATCCGCAGCACCATACACTGAACATAAATGTCTTGCAATGTCTCTATGGTTTCAATCCCCTCCTTCAACTGAAAATCAACCTCTTTATGTAACTCACGGGCTCTCTGGTCAGTGAAGTTATTGTATTTCATGGAACCTTGTGAATTGTTAGACTGGACCTCAGTGAAGGATATCTCTCTGACGGAGGGGTTTAGTGTGAATGAGAATCAAGTCACACTGAGTGTGTATCACCAACAGGAGTGGAGCATCTGACACAGTGGACATGTTTCAATGGAAGTATTTGTCAGTGTAGAATTGTATTGAATGTGAGTCTCCCACCAGATTGGAATATCTGATCCAAATGTCCATCTTTACTCAGAGTCTTTAATACAATGTTGTGTTTGGTGAGGAACTGGAATAAAATAACTTGCTTCTGTTTTGAACTACATCTCTTGTTGCTCAATGATCTATCCATTCCACGGATCTGTCGCTGTTTCTACCATTGGGATTGGTTGAAACAGGAAGAGTTTGGTTGTGTTCTGAAGATGTTAGCATTGAAAATGTTTAGCATCTTTCCGATTGTTAGGCAGTGACAAGTGGGCTACCGCTGGGATCTGTGTGAGGACCGCAACTATTCACATTATATATTAATGATTTGGAAGAGACAACTAAATGCATTATCTCCAAGTTTGAAGATGATACAAAGTTGGGTCGGAAGTTGAGCTGTGAGGAGGATGCAGACATGCTTCAGCATGATCTATGGGCATATACATGGCAGATGCAGTATAATGGGGATAACTGTCAGCTTATCCACTTCGGCACCAATAATAAGAAGGGAGATTATTATTTGAATGGGTGTAAATTGAGAGAGGTGGATACTCAGCGAGACCTTGGTATCCTTGTGCATCAATTGCTGAAAATACGTGCTCGGGTAAAGCAAGTGGGAATCTCTGACATTTCTGCTTTCAATTGACTTGCTCCAACAGAAGCAAATATCAGTCCGGTCCTGGCATTCAAAGAACTCCTCTCATACAACATTCTCATGTATTTGGGGATATATTTCTCAGTTCTGTTAATCTGGAAATAAACTTTAATATTTTGTTCGATATTTGAAGAACTTTTCAAACTGTTTTGCTGCTTTGGAAAATTTGTGAATCTGTTCACTCGAACCCCAAAAAATCCTCGAATCCATTCAGACACTTGTTTTCCAAGGAGTGATGGGGAGACTGGTGGTCTCATCAAAAAGTAGCACCTGACACTTAACCGTAGTGAAATTAATTTAAAATTGACATACCCACTTTGCAAGTTTATAACTTGTCATTAATGAGAGAATGTCTCCTGAGAGGAGTGTGATCTGTAATGGGTCCAAATCTGGAGGGAATCTATTCCTGTCAACTGAGCGCTGGGGAATATCCAATGCTGGAGTGCGAATATTACTGAGTGCAGGTGGCCCAGGATTGTTTCAAAAGCTGGAGATGATTTAATCCCGGGAAAAGTGTGATATGGGAATGTTCAGAACATGAGGATTGTATATTCCTGGGGAGAGAAATCCTTGCACATGCTGGAACCTAGAGAGGGTCTATTCCTGGGGAGAATACGATGCGTAGTTTCTAAACCAGGAGTATACCTGTTCGCGTTAATAATGCGCCCAACTAAGATTCCAAACAGAGTGTCCATTCCTGGGAATTATATGACCTGGGGTCTGTCTGAAGTGCGAGAAGATGTATTCCTTGGAAGTGTGATTGCTGGGAAGTTTGTAAACCAGAGTTTGTTTGTTCCTGGGAATAGTCAGTCCTGGGAAGGATCCAACACTGGGGAGCGACAATTTCTGTAATATATATATATATATACATAGGAGGGTTATATACAGGACGCTGTGTTAACTTGGTGTGAATCAATTCTTTGGAAGAGCGTCCAATCGCTCAAAGATTAGGTGGGTCAATTCCTGGACAGGTTGTTCCTTCACAAGAAATTTGACGGAGTCCTATTACTGTGCTGTGTATGGCCTGCGACTGTTCTGGACATTGTGAAGATTATGAGTCAGTGACGTCTTGCAAGTATATCGAATTGGTCCTTCCAATAATCCAATGGATTCCATTGGATTACAATAATCCAGGAGTGGTGCCCAACAACGTCAGCCTTCTAGTAGGTATTAAATGAATATTTTGCGTTAGTATTCACCAAAGAAAAGGACTTGGTGGATGATGAGTGTGAGGAAGTGTGTGTAGCTTTTTTAGGTCATGTTGAGATCGAAAAGGAGGAAGTGATGGGGTCTTGAAAAACATTAATGTAGACAAGTCCCCAGGGCCTGATGGGATATACCTCAGAATGCTGAGAGAGGCAAGGGAGGAAATTGTTGGGGCCTTGAGAGAAATATTTGTATCCTCACTGGCAACCGGGGAGGTACGTGAAGATTGGAGAATAGCCAATGTTGTTCCTTTGTTTAAGAAGGGTAACAAGGATAAGCCAGTTAATTACAGGCTGGTGAGCCTTACGTCAATGGTGGGGAAATTATTGGAGAGGATTATTCGAGACAGGATTTACATAAGAACATAAGAACATAAGAAATAGGAGCAGGAGTAGGCCATCTAGCCCCTCGAGCCTGCCCCGCCATTCAACAAGATCATGGCTGATCTGAAGCGAATCAGTTCCACTTACCCGCCTGCTCCCTATAACCCTTAATTCCCTTATCGATCAGAAATCTATCTACCCATGATTTAAACACATTCAACGAGGTAGCCTCCACCACTTCAATGGGCAGAGAATTCCAGAGATTCACTACCCTCTGAGAGAAGAAGTTCCCCCTCAACTCTGTTCTGAACCGGCCCCCACTTATTTTGAGGCTGTGCCCTCTAGTTCTGGTTTCCCTTCTAAGTGGAAAGAATCTCTCCACCTCTACCCTATCCAGCCCCTTCATTATCTTATATGTCTCTATAAGATCACCCCTCAGCCTTCTAAACTCCAACGAGTACAGACCCAATCTGTTTAATCTCTCCTCATAAGCTACACCCCTCATCTCCAGTATCAACCTGGTGAACCTTCTCTGCACTCCCTCCAAGGCCAATATATCCTTTTCCAAATAAGGGGACCAAAACTGTACACAGTACTCCAGTTGTGGCCTCACCAGTGCCCTGTATAGTTGCAGCAAGACCTCCCTGCTTTTATATTCTATCCCCCTCGCGATAAAGGCCAACATTCCATTCGCCTTCTTGATCACCTGCTGCACCTGCAGATTGAGTTTTTGCGATTCGTGCACAAGGACCCCCAGGTCCCTCTGCACAGTAGCATGATGTAATTTTTCTCCATTCAAATAATATTCCAATTTACTATTATTTCTTCCAAAGTGGGTAACCTCACATTTGCCAACGTTATATTCCATCTGCCAGATCCTCGCCCACTCGCTCAGCCTATCCAAATCTCTCTGCAGACTTTCCGCGTCCTCCACGCAATTCGCTTTCCCACTCATCTTCGTGTCATCAGCAAAAACTTTGATACCCTACACTCAGTCCCCTCCTCCAGATCATCTATGTAAATGGTAAACAGTTGAGGCCCCAGCACCGATCCCTGCGGCACGCCACTGGTCACCAACTGCCAACCAGAAAAGCACCCATTTATTCCAACTCTCTGCTTCATGTTAGATAGCCAATCCCCAATCCACGCCAACACCTTACCCCCAACTCCGTGTACCCCAATTTTCTGCAGCAACCTTTTGTGAGGCATCTTATCGAATGCCTTCTGGAAATCTAAAAACACCACATCCACCGGTTCCCCTCTGTCAACCGCACGAGTCACATCGTCATAAAAATCCAGTAAATTCATCAAACACAACTTTCCCTTCATGAATCCATGCTGCGTCTGCTTGATCGAACCATTCTTATCCAGGTGCTCTGCTCTTTCCTCTTTAATGATGGACTCCAGCATCTTCCCAACTACGGACGTTAAGCTCACTGGCCTGTAGTTACCTGCCTTTTGTCTACTTCCTTTTTTAAACAGTGTGTAACAGTAGCTGTTTTCCAATCAGCCAGCACTACCCCAGATTCCAGCGAATTTTGATAAATTACTACCAACGCATCTCCCACAGTAACCTGGGGTACATCCCATCCGCCGGGACCGGATGGGATGTACCCCAGGTTACTGTGGGAGGCGAGGGAGGAGATTGCGGAGCCTTTGGCGATGATCTTTGCATCGTCGATGGAGACGGGAGAGGTTCCGGAGGATTGGAGGATTGCGGATGTGGTCCCTATATTCAAGAAAGGGAACAGGGACAGCCCGGGAAATTACCGACCGGTGAGTCTAACCTCAGTGGTTGGTAAGTTGATGGAGAGGATCCTGAGAGACAGGATTTATGATCATCTAGAGAAGTTTAGTATGATCAAAAGTAGTCAGCACGGCTTTGTCAGGGGCAGGTCGTGCCTTACGAGCCTGGTTGAGTTCTTTGAAAATGTGACCAAGCACATTGACGAAGGAAGAGCGGTGGATGTGGTCTATATGGACTTCAGCAAAGCGTTCGATAAGGTCCCCCATGCAAGACTTCTTGAGAAAGTGAGAGGGCATGGGATCCAAGGGGCTGTTGCCTTGTGGATCCAGAACTGGCTTGCCTGCAGAAGGCAGAGAGTGGCTGTGGAGGGGTCTTTCTCTGCATGGAGGTCAGTGACCAGTGGAGTGCCCCAGGGATCTGTTCTGGGACCCTTGCTGTTTGTCATTTTCATAAATGACCTGGATGAGGAAGTGGAGGGATGGGTTGGTAAGTTTGCTGACGACACCAAGGTAGGTGGTGTTGTGGATAGTTTGGAGGGATGTCAGAAGTTGCAGCGAGACATAGATAGAATGCAAGACTGGGCGGAGAAGTGGCAGATGGACTTCAACCCGGATAAGTGTGTAGTGATCCATTTTGGCAGATCCAATGGGATGGAGCAGCAGTATAAAATGAAGGGTACCATTCTTAGCAGTGTAGAGGATCAGAAGGACCTTGGGGTCCGGGTCCATAGGACTCTTAAATCGGCCTCGCAGGTGGAGGATGCGGTCAAGAAGGCGTATGGCGTACTGGCCTTCATTAATCGAGGGATTGAGTTTAGGAGTCGGGAGATAATGCTGCAGCTTTATAGGACCCTGGTTAGACCCCACTTGGAGTACTGCGCGCAGTTCTGGTCACCTCATTACAGGAAAGATGTTGAAGCCATTGAAGGGGTGCAGAGGAGATTTACAAGGATGTTGCCTGGATTGGGGGGCATGCCTTATGAGGATAGGTTGAGGGAGCTTGGTCTCTTCTCCCTGGAGAGACGAAGGATGAGAGGTGACCTGATAGAGGTTTACAAGATGTTGAGGGGTCTGGATAGGGTGGACTCTCAGAGGCTATTTCCAAGGGCTGAAATGGTTGCTACGAGGGGACACGGGTTTGGGGTGCTGGGGGGTGGGTACGGGGGGGATGTCAGGGGTAAGTTTTTCACTCAGAGGGTGGTGGGTGAGTGGAATCGGCTGACGTCGGTGGTGGTGGAGGCAAACTCGTTGGGGTCTTTTAAGAGACTTCTGGATGAGTACATGGGATTTAATGGGATTGAGGGCTATAGATAGGCCTAGAGGTGGGGATGTGATCGGCGCAACTTGTGGGCCGAAGGGCCTGTTTGTGCTGTGGCTTTCTATGTTCTATGTTCTATTACCTCAGCCATTTCTTTCAGTACCCTGGGATGCATTCCATCCGGGCCCGGGGACTTGTCTACCTTCAGTCCCATTAGTCTACCAAGCACTACCTCTTTAGTAACAGTAATTGTATTAAGGACCTCACCTCCCACCAACTCTCGATCTCTAATATTCGGTAAACTATTTGTGTCTTCCACCGTGAAGACTGACACAAAGAACTTATTTAAAGTCTCAGCCCTTTCCTTGTTTTCCACTATTAAATCCCCCCTCTCGTCCTCCAAGGGTCCAACATTCACTCTAGCCACTCTATTCCTTTTTATATATTTGTAAAAACTTTTACTGTCATTTTTTATATTTTGAGCTAGTTTAGTTTCATAATCTATCTTTCCTTTCTTAATCGCTTTCTTAGTCATAGAGTCATAGAGTCAGAGTCAGAGGTTTACAGCATGGAAACAGGTCCTTCGGCCCAACTTGTCCAGTTGTTTTTACTAGTCGTTCATTGTTGTTTTTTAAAGCTTTCCCAATCCACTAATTCTCCACTATTTTTGGCCACTCGGTACGCATCTGTTTTTATTTTAATACTCTCCTATATTTCCTTCATTATTCACGATTGGTTATCCCTTTTCTTACAGTCCTTCTTTATCACCGGAATATATTTTTGCTGAGTACTTAAAAAAATCTCCTTAAAAATCCTCCACTGATCCTCAGCTGTCCTACCTACCAGTCTGCTCGCCCAGTCTACATTAACCAATTCCGCCCTCATCCTATCGTACTCCCCTCTGATCAAGCAGAGGACACTGGTTTGGGACCCTACTTTCTCACCCTCCATCTGTATCAGAAATTCAACCATATTATGATCACTCGATCCAAGAGGATCCCTCACAAGAAGATCCTTAATTCTACCTGTCTCATTACACAGTACTAGGTCTAAGATAACTCGCTCTCTCGTAAGTTCCGTAACATACTGTTCAATGAAACTATCCCGACAGCATTCTAAGAACTCTTCCTCAAGCCCTCCACGTCCAATTTGAGTTGACCAATCAATATGCAGGTTAAAATCCCCCATGATTATTGCCATTCCGTTTTTGCACGCATCCATTATTTGCTTGTTTATAGCCCTCCCCACCTCTAAGTTATTATTTGGGGGCCTACAGACCACGCCTACCAGTGTCTTTTTCCCCTTCCTATTCCTTATCTCCACCCACAACGATTCCACGTTTTGCTCCTTAGAGCTTATGTCATCTCTCACTACCGTCCTGATATTATCCTTTATTAACAGAGCTACCCCACCTCCTTTTTCTACCTGTCTATTCTTCTTAAATGTCTGATACCCCTGGATATTCAGTTCCCAGTCCCGTCACCCTGCAACCACGTTTCTGTGATGGCCACTAGATCATATTCATTTGTATGGATTTGTGCCATCAACTCATTTACTTTGTTTCGAATGCTTTGTGCATTCAGGCAAAGTGTCTTTATGCCAGCCTTTATCTGGACCCGGTTTGTTGAAACGCTACTAATATCTCCCGAGCCCTCTACTCCTTTAACTAGTTGAATGTCCTCAACATTAACCTGCACTTGTACTCTCTCCTTTACCTTCGATTTTGTAATTCCCCATACCCCTGCACCCTCCCCTCCATTTAATAGTTTAAAGCCCTATCAACGACCCTAGTTACACGATTTGCCAGGACTCTGGTCCCAGCACGATTCAGACGGAGACCATCCCATCCGAATAGGTCTCATCTGCCCCAATATTGGTGCCAATGCCCCATGAATTCAAACCCATTCCTCCCACACCAATTCTTGAGCCATGCATTCGTCTCCTTAATCCTATTGACCCTGTGCCAATTTGCCTGTGGTTCAGGTAGTAATCCAGATATTACCACCTTGTTGGTTCTGCTTTTTAATTTGGTCCCTAGCTTTTCATATTCCCTCTGCACATCCTTTGTTCCTGTTATGATTATGTCATTGGCACCTACATGGGCCACGACAACTGGATTCTTACCCTCCCACTCCAAGTTCCTATGCAGCCCAGATGCTACATCTTGGACCCGAGCACCAGGCAGGCAACACAGCCTACGGCATTCTCTATCCTGGTCACAAAGAACAGTGTCTATGCCCTTAACTGCACTATCCCCAATTACCACTACATTTCTCTTTACTTCCTCTGCCTCAACGGCTCCCTGCACCATGGTACCGTGGGCAGTTTGCTCATCTTCCTTGCAGTTTCCGTTCGCATCCCTACTGGGAGCAAGAATCTCAAACCTGTTGTACAGATTCAGGGGCTGAGGCTCTTGGGACTCTACCTCCTGTATCCCATTCCCTGCCTTCTTCCCCCCACTCCCTGCCTTCTTCCCTCCACTCCCTGCCTTCTTCCCCCCACTCCCTGCCTCACCTGCAGCCACCTCCACTTGTCCCTGAACCCCGGCTGAGTTAGTTAGTCTAAGGGGTGTGACTCTATGTTTAAACACGTTATCCAGGTAACACTCCCCTTCCCTTATATGTTGCAATGTCTGAAGCTCTGAGTCCAGTTCATCTACTTTGAGCTGGAGCTCCTCAAGCAGCAAGCACTTACTGCAGATATGTTCACTGGGAATTACCTTGGGGTCCACCAGTTCCCACATCATGCAGAAACAGCACATTACCTGTCCCTCTATTCCAATTACCTAGTATACGTTGGCACTAACTACGAATTTAACCTACCTTGCCCTGCCCTTACCGCCTAAGCCCGATGAGCCAAAGCCCTTCAGTTCTCACTCAGCTCCCTCTCACTCCACTGCCCACTAACGATGCTGCCCGCTGGATAGTGGGGCCTGCTTTTAAACCTCCCGCGCTGAACAGGAAATCAGGGCCTAGTTTTAAGGCTGATAAAATTGGATATCCTAAATTAAAGAATTGAGCATTTTGAAATCAAACACAGTCACACCTCAGGCAGGCCAATTGTACAATACACAAATGTGTCTGGGCCTGACCCATCAACCACCCATCAAAGGTCGTTACACTCTACTTGAGACTTAGCAGGAGATCATGGCACCCCATTGAAATGCATCGGTCTATTGTTAGAAGCCCAGATCGGGCCAGACTTTCTGTCACCAAGAGATCCTGATAACAAGTTCAACAACATGGAGATGGACACCTGGGGGGGCGGACCCTGATGTCCTGTCAGGCAGACATCAAGAAACCCACTGGGTACTGGAACCCCCACCTGGGACCTCATTGGCCGGAAGCCAGAGAAGTTTCTGGAAAGGCAAGCAGGCTGGGGATAAAGGGACACATTCAGAGGCACACAGGAGCGAAGACTTGACAGGGGAGACAGCCGTGACCATTCGGAAGACTGACCAGACAAGGAAGGAAGGAACAAGCGGCCATTGAGACTCACCTTCGTGACAACAGACCAGAGGGACTCAGAGAATCGGGCCTGCAGTTTAACCAAGCCATCTTTACGGGTAGTATACTTGAATCTGCTGGGGTATCCTCTTGTTTTATGTGGGTAATTTAAGGGTTAATAGTGTTATTTAATAAACTTGTTGAATCTTTACTTGTGTTTGTCCTTTGTCCACCTTACAAATAAGGGCACCAGGTTAAAACCTTGGAGTAAGTAAACTGGTTGAAAGTATCTGAGAATTAACAGGTACAACAGTGGCACCCCAGATGGGACTTCGATAAGAAGTAATACGTTGCTCCGAAGTCGAACCTTCAACCCGATATTCTCCAACACTCCGTCTGAGCCTGAATTAAGAGGGCAGTTGCCCCACGTGACGGCCAGTCTTAAGTGAGTGAAGGACTAATACAGATTCAACCAGTAAATTGGGCCATAAACCCGGTGTCTGTAACACAAGGTGGACAAACTGTGTAGTTAGAACTAGAACAGTCTAGGGAATTTGGGTAAAATCTACGGGAGGGAATTTAGTGAAAACCGGACCCCTACCCCGATCCCTTACCTATACTCAAGTGACGAATTCTAAAAGGAAATAATCATGGCCAGTCATGCTGCATGGGAGGACCTCTGGGATTGGGGTTCAAATGTCCAAACCCACCCATGGGTCCGCATTCTATCACAACTGGCCGTAATAGGAATCCTACTTATGATAGTGTACCTAACCATCCTCACATTTAAGTGCGCCCAGTGGAAGACCGCGCGCATACAACAATTGGAAGCGGAGGTAAGCACAGGAGAAGAAAGGAACCAGATTAACATGATACACATGAGCCAATTCCAGGCTCAATGTGATAAAGCCTCCCAAAAGGCACAGCGTGCTGTCCGTGAGAGAGAGGCTGCGCTGCAACAGGTAGAGGAAGTTAAACGTAAATGCAGCGACCTGCAGGCTGCAGTAAAAGTTTTGCACCAAGCAGGAAAATTAAATACAGCCCGCGCAACAGACCACTCCAAATGCCTGCGCGAGATTAAAGATTTAAAAGCACAACTAGCCATAAAAAGGGGTGTAATGTGTGCATACACGACTGAAACGGGATAGTGACCCAGGGGTAGAGTGGGGGGATTTAGAAGAGGATGCCTGCCATTATGCAACAGCTAGCGTCACTGCCGACTGGGGACCCCCACCTCCCTTCCCGGTAGTGGAAACAACAGCACCACCTAATCCGGCCCCCACCTGGGGAAACTCAGTCTCAGCTCCTCGTCCTTTTACCATCCCAAAAAGTCCAGTCACTAATCCGGTTCCTGTACCGATGAATCCGGTCACCACCCAACGACAGGACGGACAGAACCACAATGTGACTTATGTAACTCCATACACCATGACACAGCTTACTGACATAGCTAAAGTGATTGGAATATTTGAACCCTCCGGGGATCCACATGCTCTCTTTGACCAGGTTACCCAATATCGTGTTTTAAACGGTCTAGATGAGGCAGAAGAGGTTAAACTTATTCTGTTATGTTTAAGTCCTGCCATCTGTTCCGCCCTACCCGAACCCCAGAACGTGGCCGGGGGAACCCTACCAGAAATGAAGGCGGCCGTTCTGGCCGCCATAGGCTACAATAGGGATGACCCGGTACAAGGCTTAAACAACTGCCAACAAAAGAGAGGGGAGCACCCGACAGCCTATGCTGGCCGACTATGGAACCAATTTGTTGCGGTTTTTGGCCAATTAAATCGAGTCCAATTAAATGCACACCACCGGTCCACATGGATCCGGACCCTGATAGCACACGCCACCGAGGGGAGTCGGAAAGCTTGTGAGAATTTTGACCCTGATGATAATACACATACAGAAGCCTGGGCCATCCGCAAAATGACTCGTGTGTGGGAACGGGAAGTCAGACAAACAGACACCCCCAAGCCCACAAAACACGGAAAGATGAACCCAATCCACACAGACCTGGCCCCGGTTTGGCGTAACAAAGGGGGAGGTGGAAACAGGGGACAGGGAAACTCACCCCTATATACCCGTGCCAATCATCGATACAGAAAACCGCAGCCCCACGCAGAACCCCGATATATTCCCAACCCCAGGTACAGGGAACAAGATAAAACCAACCCCAGATATGCACCCCCACAAGCACAGTGTTATAACTGTGGGCAACCCAACCATTTTGCCCGGGACTGTAGGGCACCACCAAATTTCAGGGGACCAGCAAACCCCGAATACCCATACACTATTGCTGATTGCCGACACAGGGAACCACAAGGCCGCACAGGACATAGGCCCAACCCCCGACACCGAGAACGATATAGAGCTGAGCCCAGAGGCCCATGCCCACAAGCACAGTGTTATACCTGCGGGCAACCCAACCATTTCGCCCGGAACTGTAGGGCACCACCCAACTACCCCGCATGGCCATCTCAGTGGTTCCCCGACGATGGACCCCGACCCATGCCCCTTGAAGGACCGGCCTGACAAGCATCTATAACCCCCACATTCCTGGCAGACAACCTAACCTACGGCAGGGAGCCCCATGAATGCCAGGTTCCGGCAATAAAAGACCCCAAGGGGCCATTTTTGCCAAAACAAAATGGGGGAGGAGCCAGGGGAATCAGCCAAACCCCGGACCAGGGGACCCCGATGGAAAGGATGGGGAACCCACAAACCTTACCCCCTGTGGCGCCCCTGGTACCGGGACTCCCAGAACCGTTTGACCCGGCGCTCACCACCAGAGGTGGTAATGCAGTGGGTACCTGGCAGCCAAAGCCTGCCCATATAGGTTCCCTCCACTAAGAAAGAATCAGGACATCACAGTCCAAATTGTAAATAGCTTTATCCGTCCACTCCACACATCACCCAATTGAAAAGGGTTTCTTATCTGCCCACATTATACTGCGTCATAATCTTCCGACACACCACAGTTTGGTTGTGAGATGAAGAATCTATTGTTATACCGTGCCATAGTCCTTCAACAACAAGGACACGTGCCATATACCCAACATTTTATTTTCACGCTCTGCAAACCCCTTACCCCACTACCCTTCGTATGACACGATTGGGCCTTTATTATTCCTTTACTTATTTCTTTGGTTTTATTTTATAAAAAAGAGGAGTCATACGACATTCTAGTAAAGAAAAGGAAAAGAGAATCAGATATTAATAAGAATTAACAGGTGCTACCTTGATCTTCCCCAGAATGAACTACATACTTCCCTGTTATCTGGGACTCCTTGTCTCAGACCGAACCACAGACACCACATCAACCAAAGACCAGAAGATCAGCCTGCGATACCCCGGATATATGTGGTTCACCCCACGCCCGATGGAAGTACACTCGTCAGAGGTCAACCTTTTGGCACCCCTTAGAAACTTTCTGGAAGGGGACTACAGAACAATATCTAAAGAACGTAAACTCTTGCAGAATAAAAGACTTGATTTCGATGCAGCAAAAGCAAGACTGAAAAAGGCAAAGGTCTCAGAGGCCCGTTCAGCAGCAGAACAGGAAATGTGAATTACACAAAGTGAATTTGATCGCCGGGCAGAGATCACAATACTTCTGCTTGAAGGAATTAGCAGTACACATGCTCATCACCTTCGTTGCCTGCATGACTATGTTGATGCCCAGTTGACCTACTACGCTCAGTGTTACCAGTATATGGTTGATTTACAGAAGCAACTTGGAAGTTTCCTCACCACGTTTTCTTCCAACAACAATCAGACTGCTCCGGCTTCCCTATCATCCTAAGGAATTTCGGCAAGGGCCATCCGACATCGGGAGAGGCTCTACAATCAAGAGCCTTGATACTCTCCCATCTTGGTCACTTGTCATTTTGTACTGTTTATTGCTTTGTTTTGTATATACCCAATTGCTTATTGTTTTTTTAAATTATTTTACTTCATTTAAATTTGTTAGTACTATTGTGGGTTAGGGATGATACTGTCAACTCCAGATTCGGGGTACTTGCTTGTTCAGATGGTTTGGTGAGAATTGTGTGATCCGGTTCGCTGACGCTCATTGGATCAAGAGGAGGGAATGTGGTGATATAAACAGGGCCTAGTTTTAAGGCTGATCAAATTGGATATCCTAAATTAAAGAATTGAGCATTTTGAAATCAAACACAGTCAAACCGCAGGCAGGCCAATTGTACAATACACAAATGTGTCTGGGCCTGACCCATCAACCACCCATCAAAGGTCGTTACACTCTACTTGAGACTTAGCAGGAGATCATGGCACCTCATTGAAATGCATCGGTCTATTGTTAGAAGCCCAGATCGGGCCAGACTTTCTGTCACCAAGAGATCCTGATAACAAGTTCAACAACATGGAGATGGACACCTGGGGGGGCGGACCCTGGTGTCCTGTCAGGCAGACATCAAGAAACCCACTGGGTATTGGAACCCCCACCTGGGACCTCATTGGCCGGAAGCCAGAGAAGTTTCTGGAAAGGCAAGCAGGCTGGGGATAAAGGGACACATTCAGAGGCACACAGGAGCGAAGACTCGACAGGGGAGACAGCCGTGACCATTCGGAAGACTGACCAGACAAGGAAGGAAGGAAGAAGCGGCCATCGAGACTCACCTTCGTGACGACAGACCAGGGGGACTCAGAGAATCGGGCCTGCAGTTTAACCAAGCCATCTTTACGGGTAGTATACTTGAATCTGCTGGGGTATCCTCTTGTTTTATGTGGGTAATTTAAGGGTTAATAGTGTTATTTAATAAACTTGTTGAATCTTTACTTGTGTTTGTCCTTTGTCCACCTTGCAAATAGGGGCACCGGGGTAAAACCTTGGAGTAAGTAAACTGGTTGAAAGTATCTGAGATTAACAGGTACAACAATCTCTTAGCCCAAAAACTTCTGAAACAAAAACACACCTCTTTGCCTCGCTCTGGATGAACACTGAGAGCGATGCCCCCAGCTAACTCAGTTTTATTTACGCCCACTTGGAAATAAATGGACATATTCGAGAGAGGCAACATGTTTTTGGGAAAGGGAGGTCGTGTCTCATTAACCTGATTGAATTTTTTGAGTAAGTGGCAAAGATGATTGAGGAGGTAGGGCATTAGATGTTGTATACATGGACTTCAGTAAGGCCTTTGACAAGTTCCCTCACGGCAGACTAATATAGAAAGTGAGCACGAGATCACAGGTGAACTGGCAAGTTGGATACAGAATTGGCGCGGTTATAGAAGATAGAGGGTAGCACTGGAACAGTCCGTTTCTGAATGGAGGGCTGTGACTGGTGGCGTTCCTCACGGATCAGTGTTCGGACGTTAATGCTTGTAATATGTATAAATGATTTGGAGGAAAATGTAACTGGTTTGATTAGTAAGTTTGTGGATGACACGAAGATTGGTGGAATTGTGGATAGCGATGAGGAGAGTCGAAGGATACAGCAGGATCTATATCGGCTGTTCAGTGTGAGATGCTCTAACCCAGTGTGGCACAGCCGCACACACAGAGCACGGGAAGATCCCAGAATCTCACCCTGGCCTGTGCAGTGTGAGATGCTCTAACCCAGTATGGCACTGAGCCGCACACACAGAGCATGGGAAGATCCCAGGATCTCACCCTGGTCTGTGCAGTGTGAGATGCTCTAAGCCAGGGTGGCACTGAGCCGCTCACACAGAGCACGGGAAGATCCAAGTCTCTGTGCTGATTGGTCTGACTCCAGGCGGTTTGCAGCACCGCCACTGCTGAGAGTGACATGTTTACATTGGAAGCCGCCATTGGAAACACTGAGTTGCGGATTTAGCCGGTCGGGACGGGATTCCTGCTGCCAAGTCCCTTCCCCAATCCGGAGCACTGCCGCCGGGGACTGAAGCCACTGGCCGGACATTCACTGCCGCTCCGCCCAGTGTCTGATGGACACAGGGTAACCTTTTGGCTAAGATCAAAGAACAAAGGACAAAGAACAAAGAACAATACAGCACAGGAACAGGCCCTTCGGCCCTCCAAGCCCGCGCCGCTCCCCGGTCCAGGATTGAATCCTGAATCCAGGATCCCCGCCCAATTTTCCAGCCTATCTACATCCTAATATCCTATCCACCGAGCTGTCCCTCACAGCTACGATCCTTTGTTCATCACAACCTATTAACTCACCCCCACCCCCCCATTTCAGACCATGTGATCTCCAGGGAGAGGCGAAAACCCAGAGTGAAAACCCCAGGGCCAATATGGGGGGAAAAAATCTGGGAAATACCTCTCCGACCCCCTGAGGCGATCGAAACGAGTCCAGGAGATCACACTGGCCCTGATCGGAAAATGCTTCCCAACCCTAGTCATTTCCACTTCCACGAACACCATCTGAATTCCTTGCCCCCGAGACAGGTTCCCAACTATCCGCAGTCTCGCTCTGTACTGGCACCAGCAAGATGATCATAGAATGAAGCCTTGAAACGAGAAACAAAGAACAATTAGCCCGCGCCGCTCCCTGGTCCAAACTAGACCACTCTTTTGTATCCCTCCATTCCCACTCCGTTCATATAGCTGTCTAGATAAGTCTTAAACGTTCCCAGTGTGTCCGCCTCCACCACCTTGCCCGGCAACACATTCCAGGCCCCCACGACCCTCTGTGTAAAATATGTCCTTCTGATATCTGTGTTAAACCTCCCCCCCTTCACCTTGAACCTATGACCCCTCGTGAACGTCACCACCGACCCGGGGAAAAGCTTCCCACCGTTCACCCTATCTATGCCTTTCATAATTTTATACACCTCTATTAAGTCTCCCCTCATCCTCCGTCTTTCCAAGGAGAACAACCCCAGTTTCCCCAATCTCTCCTCATAACCAAGCCCCTCCATACCAGGCAACATCCTGGTAAACCTCCTCTGCACTCTCTCCAAAGCCTCCACGTCCTTCTGGTAGTGTGGCGACCAGAACTGGACGCAGTATTCCAAATGCGGCCGAACCAACGTTCTATACATCTGCAACATCAGACCCCAACTCTTATACTCTATGCCCCGTCCTATAAAGGCAAGAATGCCATATGCCTTCTTCACCACCTTCTCCACCTGTGACGTCACCTTCAAAGATCTGTGGACTTGCACACCCAGGTCCCTCTGCGTATCTACACCCTTTATGGTTCTTCCATTTATCGTGTAGCTCCTCCCTACATTATTCCCACCAAAATGCATCACTTCGCATTTATCTGGATTGAACTCCATCTGCCATTTCCTTGCCCAAATTTCCAGCCTATCTATATCCTTCTGTAGCCTCTGACAATGTTCCTCACTATCTGCAAGTCCTGCCAGTTTTGTGTCGTCCACAAACTTACTGATCACCCCAGTTACTCCTTCTTCCAGATCATTTATATAAATCACAAACAGCAGAGGTCCCAATACTGAGCCCTGCGGTACACCACTAGTCACAGGCCTCCAGCCGGAAAAAGACCCTTCCACTACCACCCTCTGTCTTCTATGACCAAGCCAGTTCTCCACCCATCTAGCCACCTCCCTCTTTATCATAGAAATCATAGAAATCATAGAAACCCTACAGTGCAGAAACAGGCCATTCGGCCCACCGAGTCTGCACCGACCACAATCCTACCCAGGCCCTACCCCCATATCCCTACACATTTTACCTGCTAATCCCTCTAATCTACACATCTCAGAACACTAAGGGGCAATTTTAGCATGGCCAATCAACCTAACCCGCACATCTTTGGACTGTGGGAGGAAACCGGAGCACCCGGAGGAAACCCACGCAGACACGAGGAGAATGTGCAAACTCCACACAGACAGTGAGCCGAGCCGGGAATCGAACCCAGGTCCCTGGAGCTGTGAAGCAGCAGTGCTAACCACTGTGCTACCGTGCCGCCCATGAGATCCAACCTTTTTCACTAGCCTACCATGAGGGACTTTGTCAAACGCTTTACTAAAGTCCATATAGACAACATCCACGGCCCTTCCTTCGTCAACCATTTTGGTCACTTCTATACTGCCTCCCGAAGATACACAAGGCAAACACACCCGGCCGTCCCATCGTATCGGGCAATGGGACCCTGTGCGAGAACCTCTCCGGCTATGTCGAGGGCATCCTGAAACCCATTGTACAAAGAACCCCCAGCTTTTGTCGCGACACGACGGACTTCCTACAGAAACTCAGCACACATGGAGCAGTTGAACCAGGAGCGCTCCTCGTCACAATGGATGTCTCAGCACTCTACACCAGCATCCCCCATGACGATGGCATTGCTGCAACGGCCTCAGTGCTCAGCGCCAACAACTGCCAGTTTCCAGATGCAATTTTACATCTCATCCGCTTCATCTTGGACCACAATATCTTCACCTTCAACAACCAGTTCTTCATCCAGACACACGGAACAGCCATGGGGACCAAATTTGCACCTCAATATGCCAACATCTTCATGCACAGGTTCGAACAAGACTTCTTCACCGCACGGGACCTTCAACCGATGCTATACACTAGATACATCGATGACATTTTCTTCCTTTGGACTCATGGTGAACAATCACTGAAACAACTCTATGATGACATCAACAAGTTCCATCCCACCATCAGGCTCACCATAGACTACTCTCCGGAATCGGTTGCATTCTTGGACACGCGCATCTCCATTAAGGACGGTCACCTCAGCACCTCACTGTACCGCAAGCCCACGGATAACCTCACGATGCTCCACTTCTCCAGCTTCCACCCTAAACACGTTAAAGAAGCCATCCCCTACGGACAAGCCCTCCGTATACACAGGATCTGCTCGGATGAGGAGGATCGCAACAGACACCTCCAGACGCTGAAAGATGCCCTCATAAGAACAGGATATGGCGCTAGACTCATTGATCAACAGTTCCAATGCGCCACAGCGAAAAACCGCACCGACCTCCTCAGAAGACAAACACGGGACACAGTGGACGGAGTACCCTTCGTTGTCCAGTACTTCCCCGGAGCGGAGAAGCTACGGCATCTTCTCCGGAGCCTTCAACATGTCATTGATGAAGACGAACATCTCGCCAAGGCCATCCCCACACCCCCACTTCTTGCCTTCAAACAACCGCACAACCTCAAACAGACCATTGTCCGCAGCAAACTACCCAGCCTTCAGGAGAACAGTGACCAAGACACCACACAACCCTGCCACAGCAACCTCTGCAAGACGTGCCGGATCATCGACACAGATGCCATCATCTCACGTGAGAACACCATCCACCAGGTACACGGTACATACTCTTGCAACTCAGCCAACGTTGTCTACCTGATACGCTGCAAGAAAGGATGTCCCGAGGCATGGTACATTGGGGAAACTATGCAGACGCTGCGACAACGGATGAATGAACACCGCTCGACAATCACCAGGCAAGACTGTTCTCTTCCTGTTGGGGAGCACTTCAGCGGTCACGGGCATTCGGCCTCTGATATTCGGGTAAGCGTTCTCCAAGGCGGCCTTCGCGACACACGACAGCGCAGAGTCGCTGAGCAGAAACTGATAGCCAAGTTCCGCACACACAAGGACGGCCTCAACCGGGATATTGGGTTCATGTCACACTATTTGTAACTCCCACAGTTGCGTGGACCTGCAGAGTTTCACTGGCTGTCTTGTCTGGAGACAATACACATCTTTTTAGCCTGTCTTGATGCTCTCTCCACTCCCATTGTTTTGTTTCTTAAAGACTGGATTAGTTGTAAGTATTCGCATTCCAACCATTATTCATGTAAATTGAGTCTGTGTCTTTATAAGTTCTGTTTGTGAACAGAATTCCCACTCACCTGAAGAAGGGGCTTAGAGCCTCGAAAGCTTGTGTGGCTTTTGCTACCAAATAAACCTGTTGGACTTTAACCTGGTGTTGTTAAACTTCTTACTGTGTTTACCCCAGTCCAACGCCGGCATCTCCACATCATGACCCCATCCAGGCCAGTTGCTTTCTTTGAGCTGCCTTTCAAGAAGGCTGACCTGAGGTCTGTGATGATCTGATATTGGTTCGGCCAAGGCTTCCAGGGAGGAAGGTGTGAACTCTCTAACCTCTTGCTCAAAACGGAAATAGAATGCATTGAGATCATCAGGGAGGGGTGCCTTGGTGCCCATGGTTCTACATGCCTTCAGCGTGTAGCCTCTTATGTTTGCCGACCTTGCAAAGTCAGAGAGAGTGCCTATGGCTAGCCTGGGGCTCTAGCTTGGTCCGGTACTGGCTTTTGGCATCTTTAATGGATCTCACTAGGTCATATCAGGATTTCTTGTATAGGTCAGGGTCACCTGACTTGAACGCCTCAGACCTAGACTTTAGCAAGCAGTGGATATCCCTGTTCATCCATGATTTCTGGTTGGGAAACACACGGATTTGCTTCTTTGGCAGACAACCTTCTACACATTTCCTAATGAAGTCAGTTACTGTAGTGGCGTATCCATTCAGGCTGGTCGCTGAGCTTTAAAAGACTGACTCGTCCATTGACCCAAGCAGTTCCATTGGGGATCTGCAAAGAACTGCACAACCAATGACAATTTAAAAATCCACATTTTCAGCAGTATCAAGTCCTTGTTTAAGTTCCTTCTTCTAAGGGTGCCCGCCTGACCTGGGTAGCACGTATCCACAAAGGTTTCCCTTCCACCTTCATGACTGTGAGAGTTGTCAGCAGGACATGGTAAGCACATGGGACAAGTGCTTACCATGTCCTGGTAAGATTCCAGGCAATGCTTTCTTCGGAAGGTCTTAATGAAGACTAAGTCTCCTGGTTGGTAGGTATGGCAGCCCTCAGTGGTGACTTGCTTCTGAGCTTCGACGACCTGGGAATACAAACTTTTAAGAGAGCTGGTTAGAGCTGTGCAATAGTCTATCATTCCTTTGTCCATGGGTTGAATATTCATCTGTTCAATGGTGAGGGGAGTGGGGAGATAGGTAAGCACATGGGACATCCCATTACAATCTCATAAGGTGTCAAAGAGCTGGTACGATTAGGATGGGAACCCATGACCATGAGGGCCATGGTTGGGCTTCAGGCCATTTCAAGCCTGTTTCCTCACACAATCTGGCCAGTTTATTCTTATCCCTCAGCCAGTTTCACTGTTATTTCACACCCCTCCCCCGTTTCCTTGGTAAAGCAGTGCCTCACCACTGGTGCACAGCATACAACATCTCTTCACCCAGTGCCAGCAAATCAGACTTCTCCACTTGCATCTTGTAATTCGCTCACCTCCCAATATTCCTATGCTACCCCTGTCACACCCACTGCTCAATCCGTTCATTCGTCAATGCATTGTCTTCGATGTGTTATGTACTTTTCAGCAGTTCAGCTGGTAAATCAACACCTTTTGCTGTGTTTGTTTCTGGCAAATCACATACCCATCAACAATATATATACACACCCTGTCACGATTTAAGACGTATGCCACCCCCATCAGAGTGCAACTATTACATTAACACTCACTCTTTGGAATATCTGGTATCTCACCTTCCTGACTTTATTTTTTACCTTGATTGACCATAGTGCATCAATTCGCTGCCTAGGTGATAATGCCAGATAACACCTTGCATAGTGCACCATATATGTCACTGACCTCCTCATGGTGTACCTGTTATACTTTCTCCTTCCCTAGTGTACCTGGCATGTGTTCCTTGTCATCCAACCACACAATTTTTGAAATAATCCTCTGTTTGTGATTGTAATATAATTCTTTGCACAGTATGTCCCTTGGATACCTCATGCTCCCCCAGTGAGCCCGGTATGTCAGCAATGGCGTCCAGTGTACCTGGGGTAGCTGGAACCCTAACTGATTTATTTCCCTGGCAATGGACCAACGGTAAATATTTTCCCTTCCTACTGTTGTAGGGAAAAATCCCTTGTACCAGTGCATTCAAGGAGGTCGAGTCGCAAGGCAAAGTTCAAAGCGTTTTTATTTATTGTACAATTACTGGGATCCCAGGGAGAACAGCGTAACCAGCTCCGAAACAGTGGCTTGGCCACATTGATCTCAATCCTTTCACATCAGCTCTGGATCTTTATAGGGATCCAAATTCGAGCGGGAACATTTGATTATGCATTTTTACAATATGTATAAAGTGGTCTGTCGGGTCAGGAAGTTCTCTGGGAGGCTTGTCAATTTGCATTTGTATGGTGTGTGTTTGTGTTAATGGGACTACCTGTTCTTGCCCCGGTGTTTTAATGTGTTTCCCATTATCCCCTCTATGTGTCCCCTTATCCGAATTGACCTCATTGTTTTGTGTCTGTGTTCCCTGCTTGCGAGATTAGGTGTTAATGTCATTTTGTCCTGCTGTGTGTAGGGAGATTTAATCTAATCTTTTATTCCTTTTACCCTAGTTTGTTAAGTTTCTTTGCCTGCCTTGGCCATTTTATTCCTGTAATATTTTATTGATAGTCTGGTTATGCCATATAGCCCACTCTCGGTCTTGACTCGCAGATATCCCGATCTTCCTTGGCCAAAGGCCGGTTTAAAATGCAGCTTCGCGCTGTTGCTGGGCAGAATAAGGATCTTTCGTTGGCGTTGAAATTTAAAGGTCTCTCAGCTGTGCAGAGGGGGTTTGAACGATTATCCATCCGGGTGTTCCCCTCTGCATTGTAGGCACGTTATGAATGGTGCCAATATGGCTTTTGGAAAATTGCCTACTTCACTACGGTCTCTAATTTATGAGTAAAAATGAGGGCAGATAACGTCATATCTAGGAACTGGTAGCGACACCTTTAGCCAGAGGACTGCTTAGTTCTGCCGCCATAAAAGGACATCCCTCTCTGCTCCATTACCATAGTCACGGTTGGGTTGTGAGGACACTGCACAACCAAGATCTCCAATATCTCCCTTGCAATTCCTTAGCTCCTCAGACCTCCTAGAATTTTCTAAACCCCTTTTCCGTGACTCCAAACGCTTCTGCATCTCCATTCACCACTGGAAATATGCAGACCACCGTACGTCTCTCTTACTGTTCCTCTCCTTTATTCCAAACACACATCCCAAACTTTCAATGCAGTCCCTATTAAAGGTACCATCAGGCGGAAAAGGCTTCTCCTTACTCTATGTCCACTTCACCCATTCCGGAACGTGGCTCATGTTTCCTGGCCCATAATGCACATACATATATGCACTATGTGTTCCCTTGGGGGGAAACTCATGTACCTTCCCTAATGAATTTCCCATGATCAAAGAGGGGATCTGTTCTATCTTGCCAGCCGGCATGGGACATGGGGACACATAGACAGGCAAAGACAACAAAATAAACAGTTAAGACCAACAAGAAAACAGTTAAGGCACTTATGATTCTAGCAGAGTGAAATCATCTGGTCCAGAGCGCCATCATGTGGCAGAAAAGGCTATTCATGATGTGGAGATGCCAGCGTTGGACTGGGGTAAACACAGTAAGAAGTCTCACAACACCAGGTTAAAGTCCAACAGGTTTATTTCAATGACATGTTGAAGGCTCCAGAGAAGATGAAGATGAACATCTCGCCAAGGCCATCCCCACACTCCCACTTCTTGCCTTCAAACAACCGCACAACCTCAAACAGACCATTGTCCGCAGCAAACTACCCAGCCTTCAGGAGAACAGTGACCACGACACCACACAACCCTGCCACAGCAACCTCTGCAAGATGTGCCAGATCATCGACACAGATGCCATCATCTCATGTGAGATCACCATCCATCAGCTACACGGTACATATTCTTGCAACTCGGCCAACGTTGTCTACCTGATACACTGCAGGAAAGGATGTCCCGAGGCATGGTACATTGGGGAGACCATGCAGATGCTACGACAACGGATGAATGAACACCGCTCGACAATCACCAGGCAAGAGTGTTCTCTTCCTGTTGGGGAACACCAATGGTCACGGGCATTCGGCTTCTGATCTTCGGGTAAGCGTTCTCCAAGGCGGCCTTCCCGACACACGACAACGCAGAGTCGCTGAGCAGAGACCGATAGCCAAGTTCCGCACACATGAGGACAGCCTCAACTGGGATCTTGGGTTCATGTCACACTATCTGTTACCCCCACGACTTGCCTGGGCTTGCAAAATCTCACTAACTGTCCTGGCTGGAGACAATACACATCTCTTTAACCTGTGCTTAATCCTCTCTCCACTCACGTTGTCTGTACCTTTAAGACTTGATTACCTGTAAAGACTCGCATTCCAATCATTATTTTGTAAATTGAGCTTTATATGCCCTGTTTGTGAACACAGCTCCCACTTACCTGACGAAGGAACAGCGCTCCGAAAGCTAGTGGCTTTTGCTACGAAATAAACCAGTTGGACTTTGATCTGGTGTTGAGACTTCTTACAGAAAAGGGTATAGCAGCACGAAGTAAAAAAGCAGAGAAACTGGAGTGCAATTTTGGACAATTTGGAATTTAGGTAACCAATCAAACAGCGATCGTGGTAACCAAGAAACGTACTTACGGGGACTCGAATCCCAGCAAAACCGTTCCTATACAGGGAGTCCAACCCCTCGGGGACTACCCCCCAAACCTTTATGCTGTACCCTGTGCACCTCGGTAATGTTTAACAGGATTGGGGCAGCACGGTAGCACAGTGGTTAGCACTGCTGCTTCACAGCTCCAGGGACCGGTTCGATTCCCGGCTTGGATCACTGTCTGTGTGGAGTTTGCACATTCTCCTCGTGTCTGCGTGGGTTTCCTCCGGGTGCTCCGGTTTCCTCCCACGGTCCAAAGATGTGCGGGTTAGGTTGATTGCCTATGCTAAAAATTGCCCCTTAGTGTCCCGAGATGCGTAGGTTAGAGGGATTAGTGGGTAAATCTGTAGGGATGTGGGGGTAGGGCCTGGGTGGGATTGTGGTCGGTGCAGACTCGATGGGCCGAATGGCCTCTTTCTGTACTGTAGGGTTTCTATGATTTCTATGATAGTGTGTGCATTCCCCGGTCAAGATGGCTCGATGCCCAAAACCAGGAAGCCGCGGTCTCTGAGCCGTTGGTCAGTGAGGCACCACGCTTCCTTCCCGTGTAGAGACCCCCGGGGTACCTCCAAAAACTGAGAGAGATCCTGGGTACCTTAGGCACTCTTAGTCAACTCGAATGCAAACAGCGTGAGACATCATGCATAATCGAATGCGAGGCCTTTAATGACTTGTGCACAAGGAGAACCACCCAGCAGCTGTCCTGCAAGTGTTTCTAACGTTACAGAAAAATAACTTAGCAATTAGTCAATTACAGCAAATCAGAAACTAGCAATTTTTCTAATCCTTCAGTTGCATACATATTCACCAATTAAATCCTGGCTTTCCGCCCTCTTTCATTCGATGAAAAACAGACTTCTGCCAATCCTTCACTTGCATAATGTATCCCCATATCCCGCCTCTGGTATTTGTTATCGAAAACTCTGGTCTTGCTCACCCTCTGGTGAAGGTTGAAAAGCAGAATGTTATAGGGTCTTTGCAGATGAAGATTAGGATGTTCATGCTAATCTTCACTCACTCCTTGTCCGTCTGCAAACTGATAAGTGAGGCTAGGAATAGGGAGATAGTACAATTGAACGCTTGGCTAAAGGACTGGTCCAGGAGGGAGGGCTTCATATTCCTGGATCACTGGGAAGTTTTCAAGAGAGGAGGGCACCTGTACAAGAAGGACGGGTCACAACTAAATTGGAAGGGCACGAATATCCTGGCTGGGAGTTTTGCTAGTGCAGTTCGGGTGGGTTTAAACTAATATGGCAGGGGGGTGGGGATCAATAAATTAGGTCTACAAGTGTAGAGGCTGGGGACGAGCCTGGGGCCAGGACAAGGCTGGCAAAGAAGAAGAGCACTCTGGGGAGGATGACCTCACTGGGCCTGGAGGTCTGAAGTGCATCTACTTCAATGCAAGGAGCGTAGCAGGTAAGACAGACAAACTTAGGGCCTTAATGCTTACGAGGAATTTGGATGTGGTTGCAGTGACAGAGACTTGGTTGAAAGAGGGACAGGACTGGCAGCTGAATATTCCAGGGTACAAGTGTTTTAGGTGAGACAGAGGAGGGGCCAAAAGAGGTGGGGGAGTAGCAGTATTAGTTAGAGAGCATATTACAGCGGTGCAGAGGGAGGACAATTCAGAGGGGTCGTGTAACGAGTCACTGTGGGTGGAGCTCAGAAACAGGAAGGGCGCAGTCACTATGTTGGGGGTATACTACAGGCCCCCCAACAGCCCAAGGGAAGTGGAAGAACGGATATGTCAGGAGATAATGGATAGGTGCAGGAAAAATAGGGTTGTTGTAGTGGGAGACTTCAATTTCCCTGGTATAGACTGGAAATCGCTTAGAGCTGGGAGTCTGAATGGGGAGGCATTTGTAAAATGCGTACAGGAAGGTTCTTTGGAACAATATGTAATTGTGCCCGACCAGAGAGGGGGCTATACTGGACCTAGTACTGGGGAATGAGCCCGGTCAGGTCTTCAAATTTTCGGTAGGGGAACATGTGGCAAATAGTGACCACAATTCTGTTCGCTTTAGGATAGCGATGGAAAAGGATGAGTGGTGTCCCACGGGTAAGGTGTTGGATTGGGGGAAGGCTAACTTTAATGGGATTAGGCAGAAATTGGCAGCTGTTGATTGGGAGAGGCTGTTTGAGGGTAAATCCACATCTGGCATGTAGGAGTCTTTTAAGGAACAGTTGTTAGGGCTACAGGATAGGCATATGCCTGTAAAAAAGGATAGGAAGGGTAGGATTCGAGAACCGTGGATAACCAGGGAAATTGAGGGATTGGTCAAAAAGAAAAGGGTGGCGGCGTACGTTAGGTCCAGGCAGCTAAAAACGGAGGGAGCTCTGGAGGAATACAAAGAAAGTAGGAAAGAACTCAAACGAGGAATTAGAAGGGCAAAAAGGGGTCACGAAATGTCCTTGGCAGACAGGATTAAGTAGAATCCCAAGGCATTTTATTCATACGTTAGGAACAAAAGGGTTGTCAGGGAAAAAATCGGACCTCTCAGGGACAAAAGTGGGGAATTATGCTTAGAACCCAAAGAAGTAGGGGAGATCCTAAATGAATACTTCGTGTCGGTATTCACAAAGGAGAGGGATGTGTTGACTGGGAGTGTCTCGGAGGGGAGTGTTGACCCGCTAGAGAAAATCTACATTACAAGGGAGGAAGTATTAGGCTTTTTAGGGAACATAAAGACTGACAAATCCCCAGGGCCTGATGGAATCTATCCCAGGCTGCTCAGGGAGACGAGAGATGAAATCGCTGGGCCTCTGACACAAATCTTTGTCTCGTCACTGGACACAGGTGAGGTCCCAGAGGACTGGAGGATAGCTAATGTGGTCCCGTTATTTAAGAAGGGTAGGAAGGATAACCCGGGTAATTATAGGCCGGTGAGCTTGACGTCCATGGTGGGGAAGTTGTTGGAGAAGATTCTTAGAGATAGGATGTATGCGCATTTAGAAAGGAATAAACTCATTAACGATAGTCAGCATGGTTTTGTGAGAGGGAGGTCATGCTTCACTAACCTGGTGGAGTTTTTTGAAGAAGTGACTAGAATGGTTGATGAGGGAAGGGCCTTGGATGTCCTCTATATGGACTTTAGTAAAGCGTTTGACAAAGTCCCTCATGGTAGGTTGGTGCAAAAGGTTGGATCTCATGGGATAAAGGGGGAGGTGGCTAGATGGGCGGAGAACTGGCTTGGTCACAGAAGACAGAGGGTGGTAGTGGAAGGGTCTTTTTCCGGCTGGATGCCTGTGACTATGTGGTGTTCCGGAGGGCTCTGTATTGGGACCTCTGCTGTTCGTGATTTATATAAACGATCTGGAAGAAGGTACCAACTGGGGTGATCAGTAAGTTTGCGGACGACACGAAAATGGCTGGACTTGCAGATAGTGAGGAACATTGTCAGAGGCTACAGAAGGATGTAGATAGGCTGGAAATTTGGGCAAAGAAATGGCAGATGGAGTTCAATCCAGATAAAAGCGAAGTGATGCATGTTGGTAGAACTAATATAGGGGAGAGCTATACGATAACTGGCAGAACCATAAAGGGTGTAGATACGCAGAGGGACCTGGGTGTGCAAGTCCACAGATCCTTGAAGGTGACGTCACAGGTGGAGAAGGTAGTGAATAAGGCATATGGCATGCTTGCCTTTATAGGACGGGGCATAGAGTATAAAAGCTGGGGTCTGATGTTGCAGTTGTATAGAACGTTGGTTCGGCCGCATTTGGAATACTGCGCCCAGTTCTGGTCGCCACACTACCAGAAGGACGTGGAGGCTTTAGAGAGAGTGCAGAGGAGGTTTACCAGGATGCTGCCTGGTATGGAAGGGCTTAGTTATGAGGAGAGATTGGGTAAACTGGGGTTGTTCTCACTGGAAAGGCGGAGGATGAGGGGTGGCCTAATCAAGGTGTATAAAATTATGAAAGGCATAGATAGGGTGAACGGTGGGAAGCTTTTTCCCAAGTCGGTGGTGACGTTCACGGGGTGGGGGGGTCATAGGTTCAAGGTAAGGGGGGGGGGGGGGTAGGTTTAACACAGATATCAGAAGGACGCATTTTACACAGAGGGTGGTGGGGGTCTGGAATGCGCTGCCGGACAAGGTGGTGGAGGCGGACACACTGGGAACGATTAAGACTTACCTAGATAGCCACATGAACAGAGTGGGAATGGAGGGATACAAAAGAATGGTCTAGTTTGGACCAGGGAGCGGCGCGGGCTTGGAGGGCCGAAGGGCCTGTTCCTGTGCTGTATTGTTCTTCTTTGTTCTTCTTTCCACTACCTGTTACAGAACACCTAACAACTTACCTACTAGGTTAGGCTCACCTGTCTGTAGTTCCCACGCTTTTCCCTGCAGCCCTTCTTAAACAAAGCCACAACATTTGCTACCCTCTAATCTTCAGGCACCTCACCTGTGGCTGTCGCTGTTGCCTGGATTAAACTCCATGGGCGTGATTTTATGGCCTCACTCAAGCGAGCCCGGAAATTCGCTCCCGCGGTCAATGGACATTTGTTGTCCACCCTTCGCCTGCTCCGATTCCGTGGTAAGCGAGGCAGCAGAATTCTGGCGCATATGCCATTT
This sequence comes from Mustelus asterias, assembly GCF_964213995.1. Lineage (NCBI taxonomy): Eukaryota > Metazoa > Chordata > Chondrichthyes > Carcharhiniformes > Triakidae > Mustelus > Mustelus asterias. The sequence continues at coordinate 24,919,717 of NC_135829.1, read as the reverse complement.
CTCTGCCCATATCTGCAACTGATCTATATAACCACCTTCTAAATTGTCCACAACTCCACTCATCTGTGTCATCTGCAAACTTACTAAACCACCCATCTACATTTTCATCCAAGTCATTTATACATAACACAAACAGCAGATATCCTAGTATGGATCCCTGCAGAACACCACTAGTCAGGTGGAAAGCAGTGGCAGGGGTTGACAGTCAGCATGAATTTATGAAAGGGAAGCTATGCTTGACAAATCTAATGGAATTGTTCAAGGATGTAATGAGTAGAGTTGATGAGAGGAAGCCAGTGGCTGATCGTCCAATTCAAGAGCCTAATCCTACTTTCTCCCCATAACCTTTGATCCCATTCGCCCCAAGTGCTATAGCCAGCCACCTCTTGAATACATTCAATGTTTTGGCATCAACTACTTCCTGTGGTATGAATTCCACAGGCTCACCACTCTTTGGGTGAAGAAATGTCTCCTCATCTCCATCCCAAATGGTCTACCCTGAATTCTCAGACTGTGATGCCTGGTTCTGGACACACCCATCGGGAACATCCTCCCTGCATCTACCCTGTTTAGTCCTGTTAGAATTTTATAAGTCTCTATGCGAGTCCCCCCTCCCCCTCTCATTCGTCTGAACTCCAGTGAAAACAATCCTAACCTAGTCAATCGCTCCTCATACGTCAGTCCTGCCATCCCCGGAATCAGCCTGGTAAACCTTTGCTGCACTCCCTCAAGAGCAAGAACATCCTTTCTCAGGAAAGGAGACCAAAACTGCACACAATATTCTAGGTGTGGCCTCATCAAGGCCCTGTATAATTGCAACAACACTTCCATGCTCCTGTACTCAAAACCTCTCTTAATGAAGGCTAACATTTCATTTGTCTTCTTTACCGCCTGCTGCACCTGCATGCTTACCTTCAGCGACTGGTGCAAAAAGACACCCAGGTCCCGCTGCACACTCCCCTCTCCCAATTTACAGCCATTCAAGCAGTATTCTGCCTTCTTGTTTTTGCTTCCAAAGTGAATAACCTCACATTTATCCAAATTATACTGCATCTGCCATTGATTTGCCCACTCACCCAGCCTGTCCAGATCATGCTGAAGGATCCTTGCATTCTCATCATAGTTCAGCCTCCCACCCAACTTGGTATCATCTGCAAACTTTGAGGTGTTACATTTTGTTCCCTCATCCAAATCATTTATTTGTGAAAAGCTGGGGTCCCAACACAGATCCCTGAGACGCCCCACTAGTTACTGCCTGCCAATTTGGAAAAGAAATTTAATTCCTACTCTTTGTTTCCTCTCTGCCAACCAGTTTTCTATCCATCTCAATACACTCCCCCCAATCCCATGCACTTCAATCTTGCACGATAATCTCTTATGCTGGACTTTGTCAAACGCTTTCTGAAAGTCCAAATATACCACATGAACTGGCACCCCCTTGTCAACTCTACTGGTTACACCTTCAAAGAATTCCAACAGATTGGTCAAGCATGATTTCCCCTTCATAAATCCATGCCGACTGTCTGATCCTGCCACTGCTTTCTAAATGATCCGCTATAAAGTCCTTGATAACGGATTGGAGAATTTTCCCCAGAACCGATATTAGACTTACTGGTCTATAATGCCCTGTTTTATCTCTACCTCCCTTTTTGAATATTGGAGTGACATTAACTACCCTCCAATCTGCAGGGATTGTTCCAGAGTCTATAGAATCCTGGAAGATGACCACCAATGCATCCACTATTTCTAGAGTCACTTCCTTAAGTACTCTGGGATGTAGATTATCAGGCCCTGGGGATGTTTCCGCCTTCAATCTCATCAACGTTCCCAGTACCATTTCTCTACTATTATTGATCTCCCTCACTTCTTACCTCTCACTAAATCTTGCATTCTCCAACATTTCTGGTACCTAATTTGTGTCTTCTTTTGTACTCAGCCTTTTCTTTGTCCCCTTCTATACATTCCCTCGTTTCTGCCTATAGGAGACCTACATGTCTTCACCGACCTCTTTCTCTTCATGTATCTATAGAAATTCTTTGTGTCAGTCTTTATGTTCCTTGCAAACTTCCTTTCATACTGTATTTTCCCCTGCTTAATCAATCCCTTGGTCCTTCTTTGCTAAATTCTAAACTGCTCCCAATCCTCAGACTTATCATTTTTCTTGGTCAATCTGCATGCTTCTTCCTTAGATTGGATACTATCTCTAATTTCCTTTCTAAGCCATGGATTGGCTTATAATGAAAGCAAAATATTGCAAAATCTGAAATACAAACAGAAAATGCTGGAAAAATTTAGCAGGTGCATCTGTGGAGAGGGAAAGAGTTAACGTCTCACGTCTGTATGACTTCTTCAGAGCTATGTATAGTTCTGATCTCCATTTTTAAACAAGGATATAATTGCAGTAGAAACATTGCAGAGACGGTTCATTCACCTGATTCCTGAGATGAAGGGCCAATCAAAAGAAAGGTTGGGCCTGTATCCACTGGAGAATGAGAGATGATCTTATTAAAGCATAGGATCTTGAGGAAACTTGACATGGTTAAGAACATAAGAACTAGGAGCAGGAGTAGGCCATCTAGCCCCTCGAGCCTGCCCCACCATTCAATAAGATCATGGCTGATCTGAAGTGGATCAGTTCCACTTACCCGCCTGATCCCTATAACCCTTAATTCCCTTACCGATCAGGAATCCATCTATCCGTGATTTAAACATATTCAACGAGGTAGCCTTCACCACTTCAGTGGGCAGAGAATTCCAGAGATTCACCACCCTCTGAGAGAAGAAGTTCCTCCTCAACTCTGTCCTAAACTGACCCCCCTTTATTTTGAGGCTGTGCTCTCTAGTTCTAGCTTCCTTTCTAAGTGGAAAGAATCTCTCCACCTCTACCCTATCCAGCCCCTTCATTATCTTATAGGTCACGAAAGATCCCCCCTCAGCCTTCTAAATTCCAACGAGTACAAACTCAATCTGCTCAGTCTCTCCTCATAATCAACACCCCTCATCTCTGGTATCAACCTGGTGAACCTTCTCTGCACTCCCTCCAAGGCCAATATATCCTTCCGCAAATAAGGGGACCAATACTGCATACAGTATTCCAGCTGCGGCCTCACCAATGCCCTGTACAGATGCAGCAAGACATCTCTGCTTTTATATTCTATCCCCCTTGCCATATAGGCCAACATCCCATTTGCCTTCTTGATCACCTGTTGCACCAGCAGACTGGGTTTTTGCATCCCTTTGCACAGTAGCACGTTGTAATTTTTTTCCATTTAGATAATAATCCAATTTGCTATTATTTCCTCCAAAGTGAATAACCTCATATTTGTCAATGTTATACTCCATCTGCCAGATCCTCACCCACTCACTCAGCCTGTCCAAATCTCTCTGCAGACCTTCTACGCCCTCCACACGATTCACTTTTCCACTTATCTTTGTGTCATCTGCAAACTTTGTTACCCTACGCTCAGTCCCCTCCTCCAGATCGTCTATATAAATGGTAAATAGTTGAGGCCCCAGTACCGATCCCTGCGGCACGCCACTAGTTACCATCTGCCAACCAGAAAAGCACCCATTTATTCCGACTTTCTGCTTCCTGTTGGATAGCCAATCCCCAATCCACGCTAACACCCTACCCCCAACTCCGTGTGACCCAATCTTCTTCAGCAACCTTTTGTGAGGCACCTTATCAAACGCCTTTTGGAAATCCAAAAACATCACATCCACCAGTTCCCCTCTGTCAACCGCACTAGTCACATCTTCATAAAAATCCAACAAGTTCGTCAAGCACAACTTTCCCTTCATGAATCCATGCTGCGTCTGCTTGATCGAACCATTCTTATCCAGACGGCCTGCTATTTCTTCTTTAATGATGGATTCCAGCATTTTCCCAACTACAGACGTTAAGCTAACCGGCCTGTAGTTACCCGCCTTTTGTCTATTTCCTTTTTTAAACAGCGGCGTAACATTAACCGTTTTCCAATCCGCCGGCACTACCTCAGAATCCAACGAATTTTGATAAATAACCACTAACGCATTCGCTATTACCTCTGACATTTCTTTCAGTACCCTGGGATGCATTCCATCCGGGCCCGGGGACTTGTCCACCTTCAGTCCCGTTAGTCTACCAAGCACTCCCTCCCTGGTAACATTAATTGTATTGAGTACCTCTCCTCCTACCAACCCTCTATCGTTAATATTCAGTAAAATATTTGTGTCTTCCACTGTGAAGACCGACACAAAAAACTTATTTAAAGTTTCAGCCATTTCCTCATTTCCCACTATTAAATACCCCCTCTCGTCCTCCAAGGGTCCAACATTCACTCTTGCCACTCTATTCCTTTTTATATATTTGTAAAACCTTTTACTATCATTTTTTGTATTTAGAGCTAGCCTAGCTTCATAACCTATCTTTCCTTTCTTTATCGCTTTCTTAGTCGTTCTTTGTTGTTTCTTGAAGCTTTCCCAATCTTCCGATTCTCCACTATTTTTGGCCACTCTGTACGCATCGGTCTTTAATTTAATACTCTCCTTAATTTCCTTCGTTATCCACGGCTGGCTATCCCTTTTCTTACAGTCCTTCTTTATCACCGGAATATATTGTTGCTGAGTACTGAAAAGGATCTCCTTAAAATTCCTCCACTGTTCCTCAGCTGTCCCACCTACCAGTCTCTTCTCCCAGTCCACCTTAGCCAATTCATCCCTCATCCTATCGTACTTCCCTCTGTGCAAACAGAGGACACTGGTATGGGACCCTACTTTCTCCTCTTCCATTAGTACCAGAAATTTGACCATATTGTGATCACTTGACCCAAGAGGGTCCTTCACAAGAACATCCTTAATTCTACCTACCTCGTTACACATTACCAGATCTAAGATAACTCGTTCCCTCATCGGCTCTGTAACATACTGTTCAAGGTAACTACCCCGACAGCATTCTAAGAACTCTTCCGCCATCCCACCCCTTCCAACTTGAGTCAGCCAATCAATATGCAGGTTGAAGTCCCCCGTGATTATTGCCGTTCCGTTTTTGCATGCATCCATTATTTGCTTGTTTATAGCCCTCCCCACCTCAACATTATTATTTGGGGGCCTATAGTCCACGCCTACTAGTGTCTTTCTCCCCCTACTATTCCTTATCTCTACCCATAACGATTCCACGTTTTGTTCCTTGGAGCCTATGTCATCTCTCACTACTGATATTATCTTTTATTAACAGAGCTACTCCATCACTTTTTCCTTCCTGTCTATTCTTCCTAAATGCCAGATATCCCTGGATATTCATCTCCCAGTCCTGGTCTCCCTGCAGCCACGTTTCTGTAATGGTCACTAGATCATACCCATTTGTGCTGATTTGCACCATCAACTCGTTAACTTTGTTCCAAATGCTTCGTGCATTTAGGCAAAGTGTCTTTATTCCAGCTTATCTGGACCTGATTTGATGAAACGCTATCAACCTGATGCTGAAAGGTTGTTTCTTCTTATGGGAGTGACTAGAAGTAGGGCACAGTTTAAAAATATGGCATCTCCAACTTAAAACAGGAGAGAATTTATTTTTCAGAAGTCTATAAGCCTGTGAAATTCACTTCTCCAGACAGCAGTGGAGGTTGGGTCATTGAATATTTTAATGGCCAAATTAGTTTTACTTCTTGGTCAATGCTGAGTTAGATTGGCTCCCTGGTCAATCAAGAATCTATGGGTCTGAAAGTAGAGACCACATTCAGTTCAGTCATGATCTTATCAAATGGGAGAGCAGACTCAAGGGGCTAAATGGCCTACTCCTGCTCCTAATTTGTATATCTGCATTCATCGGTTCTGATGATGCAACCACCCACAACAGCAGTGTTGGGATCTCTTCTTTCCGGAATTGAGGATTCCACCTCCCACATTCAACCCAGTTGACTAGCCCTAACCTGAGAACACCACATTTCACGCACTTTTGCCCTCACTCCTTCCCCTCCTGGAACAATAGGACTCCCCTCATCTTCACCGTCCACCTCACTATCTTCAGTTTATAACAGATTATTTCCTGCCATTTCTGTCACTCCAGTATGATACCGCCAGCAAACCTATCTTCCCAACCAATGATGGCACAATTGAAACCAAAGATGTATAAGAGGTTTTTTATTAATTCGTGGAACATTTGTGTCACTGGTTGACCAGCATTTATTGCCCATCCATAGTTGCCCTTGAACTGAGTGGCTTACGAGGCCATTTCAGAGTGCAGTTGCAAGTTGTTGTGGCTCTGGAGTCACATGTAGGCCAGACCAGATAAGGACGGTAGATTTCCTTTCCTGAAGAACATTAGTGAACCAGATGGATTTTTTCCAACAATCGACAATCGACAGTCATCATTAGATTCTGAAATCAAATTCCACCTTCTGCTGTGGTGGGATTCAAACCTGGGTCCTCAGCATATGAGCTGAGTTTCTGGATTAATAGTCCAGTGTTAACACCACTAGGCTGTTGTGAGATAGATTTACCTTTGCTTAACAAAAACTCTAAGGGCAACGGAACTGGAGGAGTGCCAAGTACAGTTAAGATGTAGATCAATTGTGATACAACAGAATGGCCTGCTCTTGTTTCTTGTTCCTGAACCGATGATGCACATAGCAGGAGTCAAGTTTCTAGAAGTCACTTCGATAGGTCCATCTGACGGATGGAGACATCAGGAGCAGTATTCCAAAGCCATTCCCTCCAAAAGGCAGCAGCCTGACCATAACATGACTGTCAACTAAAGACTAGTGTTCATTTTGCCATTTAATCTTTATTTCAGACTCATTATAAAAAAAGTCCACACGGAATAATAAAACCCATCAAGTTTACTTAACAGAACATCAGTACATGTGAATTATTCCGATTCAAATGTTAAAACACTTGTCATAGGAACCCATCCCATTCATTTAGCTGCAACAACTTACAATACTGGTAGGGACTTGCAAATACGTTTACAGATGCTTAATTTTAAAAAAAAACATTTAAAATTTCTGAAGCTGTTTTTCTTAAGGGGGCAAGAAAGAAGAAAGGGGTGTGTTATGATTTACCTTAATATAATACAATGCACTAAAATAATGATGGTCCCTGTTAAGTGTCTTTAGCAGACTATTTATAAGGCCATAGAAAAACATTACATTGTTATTTCTGTCTAGAAGTGAACAGGTTTATGCAACATGATACCATCATGAGCACAAATCATATGCGCTGAATTATCACAAACTCACTTGTGCCACACGCTGCATTTCACAGGACCAAGATTAAAAATAAACACTGAAGTAGTTTATTAAGAGTTAACAATAATAAAGTGCAGCCCTGGAAACAGTAATACTGCTGCAAATATGCATTTTCTTCTATAGTCAAGTCTCTTGTAAACCAGACACAATGATCCTTTTATGAAATAAAGTTACTTCAGTAAAATCCACAGGGAATAGTCTTTCTTTACGATAATTAGTATCTGTACTGCAAGCCAACCCCCAGTTCTGCAGTCTTACTGTTACAGTGTTGTGAATAAGTTCACAATAAGAAAGCATTATCATCAATGCAAATCGTTTCTTTTAGAAACCTCACTCTTGCCATGCGGAAAGTGAACTTCCTACGGCCCTCTGCGATGTATTTACAATTTAGCATAGCTACATTTAAGAAAATAGCAAACATTTTATACATCATAGCATTTACTCCAGCGTACTGCTGGGTCAAGAAGCACATCTGATTTAGTTGTTACAAGCTGGAGAAAGTTGTACTTGGAGTCGGGGATGTGTGTGTGTGCGTGTGTACATACACACACACAAACATCCTTACAGCAAAGAATTCCCAGTAAATAGTTGCTAATCAAATGAAGTAAAATCTTCTAAGACACCTGAGATGCAACTGAAATTTGACATGTGCTCTTGACAATAGCCAGTTCGTTTATTTAAAAAAATGAAATAAAAAAGTTAGTCCAATGTTATTAAACACACTTTGAAATTGTAGAAGACGATCCCGAGCATGTTGCTGCAGTTTGACAGATGTAAAAAGCATGCCTCAGATAGGCTGCTGCCACCACACAATGCGCAAAGCTATGGTTTGAAAGAAGCAGTCAGCACTCTAACGCTCCAGCAGTTAGTGCACACAGACCATGGTGCTGTAAGAGAAAGCCGCTTGAATCTGATTACGCAGTTTACAATGCATCAGATGAGACAGAGGCAGTTAGTGTCTGGTAGCAAGAGGCAGTTAAAAGTAAAAATGCAACATATAAAGGGGCTGTCCATAAAGTAAATATGTATACCAGTAGGAGGGTGAGATTTCAAATGTCCTGCACAGGGGTGAGGAGAGGCTGATCAAGGTGACATAAGAAAGATGGTGCAGTCACTTAAGGGGAGTTTGAAAGAGGGAATGGTAATCAGAGTCAGATTACCAGAGGCACTCACAATTAATACTCACAACCAGTCACAAATCATTTATACTCCTGTTGCTGTCTTTAAAATGATCTTCCTTCCTTAACCCCTATCCCACTCCTCCAAAATTCATTCTCACATTATTTGAATGTTTCTCTGGTTCTTCCATTGCTGTGCCTCTGAAAGTATGGACCCCTGGCCAACGTACCAGCCCATAAGCATCCTGTGGCACTGTAAATGTGAGAGCCCTAGGCAGCTAATCAGGCTATTTAGCCACAAGGACCATCACACTGAACCTTAACTTGCCTTAAATCTTGGCTGATTTCCCATATTGACTATGGGATACTGACTGAGTCCCACTGTGGCACTCTTGCAATTGGCTGAGTAGTTAACTAGGATAGGTGACACAGAAAAAGGAAAGTTTTACTAAAACAATCAAGTCAGCAGTCAGCTGACCAATTTTTACTTGTGTTTTTGATAAAATAAAGAACTGTCTAGAGATCCCACAGTAGTCCAGGACTGCATGTGCTATTACTTACAATATCCATTTTCTGCTCTAGTTAGGTCAAACTCTGCTACCCAAAATAAAACAAGAACATGGGATACAAATCTGTTTGGTTTTGGTGAAGTACAGGGAGGGGAGGGGTGAAGAGGGAAAAAGAGCTCAAAAATGGAAGTACTTTTGGGGTACTTCTGGAAAGCGACTGGCCAACAAGTTTTTGGGAGAGACAGCAGGAAGGTAATTCCTGGCATACATAATTGACAGATGGCTTCAGACACAGACAACAGTTTTCACAACAGGCAATTCAGGTTAAAATTGATACAAATTATTCCTGCATTTCCAATTTTCATTTTCATCTCTGATGATGATGATGATGAATGGGAGGGGGAAGAGGGGAGGAGAGGGGGTGGGGGGAGAAGAACACTCGAGTGAGTACCTGCACAGCCCACTCAGCAAGACCAACGGGTCATCTGCAAACAGCGAGCTCTCAGCAGCAGAAGGTGGAATTTATTTCAGAGGCTGATCAACACTGCTTTCAGAGAAGCAAAAAAAAGGTTGCTGCAGAGTCTGTCATAATAAGTCCGTCAAAGCAACGTACATCGGAAGAAGCTGCTTTTCTTTGATTGATTCTTTGCGGTGATTTTAACTTGCCCACTGCTTCCTGGAGGACTGTTTTCATTCTAACAACAGAGAAATGCATAGGTATGAATATACTGAAGCAAGTTATTAATACATGAAGGTAGGAGTAGTAGATCAGTAGCACATCAAGAGAAATCTCGACTGGACTTGTGCCATCACCTTATTACATTGTGTATTTCCAAGTCCTGCACTTTCCCCCAAGTCCATTGACAAAATTCAGTTAAAGTCAAATTATTTTGATTAGAAAATGTGCACTGTTCAGATTACACCAATGCCCATTTGTCATCAGCGTGGGAAAGGAGTGAAATCTATAACTTGGGGAATGAAAACTAGAATCATTGGGGCAATCTGAAGCTAGTGGATATTCAGATTCCAGTAATTCCAGTATGCCCGTTCAGGTACACGGAGGGAGAATTTAGCATGGCCAATGCACCTAACCAGCACGTCTTTCGGACTGTGGGAGGAAACTGGAGCACCCGGAGGAAACCCACGCAGACACGGGAGAACATGCAGACTCCACACAGACAGTGACCCAAGCCGGGAATCGAACTGTGAGGCAGCAGTGCCTCCCTATAAGTAAGCAGCTCACAAATTAACTAATGATGAAGGAGGAAACCAATGAAGTGTAATCACACAGAAAAATTACTATCGATGGTTTGGGAGCTCATCTGGGGCCAATGCAAACGCACATGAGGACACTGTCCAAGTCACTGTTCACATGAACAAGTCAATCTTCTTGGAGAACTGAAAATGGGACTTAAATCAACCACCAGCTTATGTTCACACTCCAGCACTGAAGGAAGCCAGAGAAAAGTCTGGAGACCTTCATTTGTGATGTGGAGATGCCGGTGTTGGACTGGGGTAAACACAGTAAGAAGTTATGAAAATTCATTTGTGGCAGGACATGTAATAGAATCAGGAAAGATGGAGGATAAACCATGAAGAACATATGCTATAACGTTTTGATAAAAATTTGCCCAATGATTGTTATTTACAGGCACAGAATGAATAGTCATCCAGTTTTACAGGACAGAAAGAGGCTCTTCAGCCCGTTGTGTCTGTGCCAGCCAAACATTATCTATTCTTATCATATTTTCCAGCCCTTGGTCCATAACCTTGTATGCTATGACTTTTCAACTGCTCATCTAAGTGCTTCTAAATATTGACGGTTCCCGCTTCTTTCAGGTAGAGAGGTTCAGATTCCCACCACTCTCTAAGTGAAAACGTTATTCTTCAAATCCCCTTAGAATTAATGTCTGGGGCAGGAGATTCAATGTCTCCTGGTAACTAACCCCTCTATTAAGGGGACACATATTTTCCTATCTACCCTAGGTCCCTCATAATTTTGTACACTTCAATCAGGTCCCCACCTCAGCCTTTTCTGCTCTAAGGAAAACAACCTCGGCCTCGCCTGCCTCTCTTCAGCTGACACAGCCAATTCTCAGCATTTCAAACTGCATCTGGAAACCAAGCTCTAAAAATTTAAAGATTGCTACTTTAGAAATATTTACATACCATTTTCCTGTTCAGCTTTGTCATGATATCTCGTGCAAGTGTAATAAATGCCTGCGAAGAAGATGAATCATTAATACGTGTGTAGCCGCTGTTCAATGCACCTGTTACTCAGGCAATGGAGTCAGGGTGCACTGCATGCTTCATACCACAACCCAAAAAAAGACAAGCTATGGTTTCCTGACCACTCATCAGGTTATTGCGATGTGAACTATATACTTTTCCCACTCAGTTAAATCCAGAAACAGTGTGCAGTAATTGTTCCCCCAAAATCAAGATCTCACCATGAAAGCTGCATTCTGCCTGCAGGTGATAAGGGTCAAAATGGTTAATTTCACAACGTGCTCCACATGATTTTATAGAAAGTGTTCAAATTATTGTGCAAGGTGTTAACTCCAGCAGCTTGGGGTCCACCAACATAACAACGATATCTCTTTACAAGCTTAGTTTCTTCCTCAAAAATAAAACAAGTTTCCTGGACAGAAAATATTTGCCTGACGTGTTCAGAACATACGAACAATTCAAAGGCACATTTAGAATTATTTTCATGCGCAACTTGTGCCTCAAAGTTAAAAGCAGTTGTGGTTTTGCAAACACTGTGGGGGTGATTCTCCCACCCCGCCTGACACCGGATTTCCAGCGCTGTCAGATCCGCACTGGAAACCAGCAGGAATACCAGGTAAGTAATTTACATCTATTTTTAATGTCATTTTGATGTAATGAACAGGCCTGGGACTGAATTCTCCAGGCCTATTAGCCTCTCTTCCCCCCCCCGCCAGAGTGTTTCACTCCAGCTGGGTTTACAGTAGGACCTACTTTCAGGGAAATTTCAGGACAACCCCGCTGGAGTGAAGAGTGGGGTGGGGAGGGGGGGGGGGGAATCAGGGCCCCCTGCGGGGTTGGGCGGGGGTGATGCCCCTAGGCATGGGCACAGTGCCAGCCTGGCCCCCTGGCACTGCCCAAGGGTCAAAGTGCCCATGCCCAGGGGCATCTTGGTACTGCCCAAAAGGGGCAGGGCTTAGGGTACAATCAGTGGGGGTGGGGGATCCCACTGCCTCTCTCGGGAGGGGGATCAATGGGGGCAGGAAAGAGGCCAGTGATCGTTTTGGGGGGAGTGGGGGGTGTCAGCGCCACGATCGAGCCGTGTGGGGTTCCCGGGCTGGTTACTGATTGAGCTGGCCAACAAACGGGAGGCTGTCAGTTTGGGGCCACTGTGCATGTGCAGAGGCCTGCTGATTTCAGCCTCTCCAGTGAGAATAGGCCCCGCCCCCTGAAATGTAATAATATTCACGCCGGTGACCTCTGCAGCGTACAGAGTGTGGGAGATTCTAGTGTGAACTCCCACTGAAAAAACTAGCGCATGTTACTCCAGTTTCCCATAAATTTGACACTTAAAACTTTTTTGGGAGATTCGCCCCCTTTGATTCCATATTTTCAGAATCTTACTCTTGATTTTATTCCAATAGGTTACATCTCGGTTTCTGGCCAACTCCAGAGATTTACAATTTTGGAGCAAAATTTGCTCATAGATTTCAGAAGTTTTGATTTCAGCCAGTCATGAATCCCTCAACTTTTAAATCCTGTAGTTGCAAATGTGTGGCTTTACTTAGCTTCATCTATGATCATAAGGTCAGAGGTGGGGGTGTTTGCTGATGACTGCACGATGTTCATCACCTTTCGTGACTCCTCAGATACTGAAGCAATCCATACTCAAATGCAACAAGACCTGGACAATATCCAAGCTTGGGCTGACAAGTGGCAAGTAACATTCATATACACACAAGTGCCAGGCAATGGCCATCTCCAACAAGAGAAATTCTAACCATCACCTCTGGATATTCAATCGCATTATCACTGAATCCCCCACCATTAGGGGGTTACCCTTGACCAGAAACTGAATTGGGCTAAGCATATAAATACTGTGGCTAAGGAGCAGATCAGAGGCCAGGAATCATGGGGCATGTAACTCACCTCCTGGGGCAGCAAGGTGACACAGTGGTTAGTACTGCTGCCTCACAGCGCCAAGGACCTTGGTTCAATTCCTGGCTTGGGTCATTGTCTGTGTGGAGTCTGCATGTTGTCCCCATCTGTGGGTTTCCTCCAGGTGCTCCGGTTTCCTCCCACAGTCCAAAGATATGTGGGTTAGGTGCTAAGTTGCCCCTTAGTGTCAGGGGGACTAGCTAGGGTAAATATGTGTGGTTACAGGGATAGGGCCTGGGTGGGATTGTGGTCGGTGCAGACTCGATGGGCTGAATGGCCTCCTTCTGTAATGTTGGATTCTATGGTCCAAGTCAGGAATGTGATGGAATACTGTCCTGTTGCCTGGATGAGTGCAGTTCCAACAATACTGAAGAAGCTCGACACTATCCAGTACAAAGTAGCGTGCTTGATTGCCATTCCTTCTACATTTAGTTCCTCCACCACCAATGCACAGTGGCAGCAGTGTGTACCTAGAAGATACACTGCAGGAACTCACCAGGTAAAGGTAAAGTCACCATAGTCCCAGATAACCACAGGCACTGACAGGTGGTGTTTTAACCTGAGGATCACCACACGTCAGGCAAGGGACATGGTTGAGAAGGCACAGCCTTTACAAATAACCTCAGCCAGTATGGGGAATTGAACCTGCACTGTTGGTGCTGCCAACCAGCTGTCCAGCCAACTGAGCTAAACCAAATTCAGCAAGCATCCTTTGACAGCACCTTCCAAACCCACGACCACTACCATCTAGAAGGACAAGGGCAGCAGACACATGGAAACACCACAACCTAGATGTTCCCCTCCAAATCACTCACTATCTTGACTTATAAATATTTTGCCGTTCCTTCACGAATCTCTGGGTCAAAATCCTGGAATTCCCTCCCTAACAGCACTGTGGGTGTACTGACATGAAAAGGACTGCAGTGGTTCAAGGCAGCACCTTTCCTTTGATTTGATTGTCACATGAACTGAGATACAGTGAAAAGTATTGCTTCTTGCATGCTATACAGGCAAAACATACCGTTCATAAAGTACACAGGGGAAAGGGAAAAGGATAGGGTGCAGAATATAGTGGTACTGTTACAGGTAGGGTGAAGAGAAAGATCAGTAAATGTATGATCGGACCATTAAGCTGATCTTTCTCTTCACCCTACCTGTAATTCCAACACCATATTCTGCACCCTATCCTTTTCCTCCCCATGGGAAATTAAGGTTGGGAAATAAATGCTGACCTAGCCAATGAAACCCACATTCCTGGAATAAATAAAAATATTGCCAAGGCTGAAAGATTGCAACAGTGGAGATGGGGAGATTTGATTGAGATATTCAAAATTGAGGGGCCTGGATAGAGTGAATGGAAGGGCCTATTTACTTCAGCCAATGTCTAACGGAGTGAAATCCAATCATTCAGCTCAGAGCATTGATTTAAAGTGATTGGTAGAAGGATTGGGGGAAGATGAAGATTCTCTGTTTCACTCAGAGGATTGCTACAGGTAAATGAGATAGAGAATCTGGTGAACTGGTGCGGCAACAGTAATCTCTCCCTCAATGTCAACAAAATGAAACAGATTGTCATCGACTTCAGGAAGCGTAAAGGAGAACATGCCCCTGTCTACATCAATGGGGATGAAGTAGAAAGGGTCGAGAGCTTCAAGTTTAGGTGTCCAGATCACCAACATGTCCTGGTCCCCCCCATGACGACACTATAGTTAAGGAAGCCCACCAACGCCTCTACTTTCTCAGAAGAATAAGGAAATTTGGCATGTCAGCTACGACTCTCACCAACTTTTACAGATGCACCATAGAAAGCATTCCTTCTGGTTGTATCACAGTTTGGTATGGCTTCTGCCCTGCCCAAGACCACAAGGAACTACCTTCTGCCCTGCCCAAGACTACAAGGAACTACAAAAGATCGTGAATATAGCCCAATCCATCACGCAAACCAGCCTCCCATCCATTGACTCTGTCTACACTTCCCGCTGCCTCGGCAAAGCAGCCAGCATAATTAAGGACCCCACACATTCTGGACATACTCTCTTCCACCTTCTTCCTTCGGGAAAAAGATATAAAAGTCTGAAGTCACGTACCAACCAACTCAAGAACAGCTTCTTCCCTGCTGCTGTCAGACTTTTGAATGGACTTACCTTGCATTAAGTTGATCTTTCTCTACACCCTAACTATGACCATGACACTACATTCTGCACACTCTCGTTTCCTTCTCTATGAATGGTATGCTTTGTCTGTATGGCGTGCAAAAAACAATACTTTTCACTGTATGTTAATACATGTGACAATAATAAATCAAATCAAAGAGACAAAAAACCTCAACCCATTTAAAACCTGCAGGGCTACGGACAAAACGCTGGAAAGTGGGGTTAGGCTGTGTGGTGCGTTTTTTTGGCTAGAGCAGACAGGATGGGCCAAGTTCCGTGCTATACATGTTTTATGATTCTGATCAACTACTTTCAAGAAACAATTCAGAAAAATCTGCTTCCATGGACTACCTTTTGGTTTATCCATTAGCAAAGAACTGTTTTAACAGTTTTTGGACACAAGAAAAGAAAATTTTCCTGGATGCTTATACATTGGCGATGATATTGCAGTGATGGACAAAACCCAAGGAAGAGCATGACCAAAATTTACATTCACCGATGGCAGCAGCTTTTCATAAAGGATTGGTCTTCAACGGCAAGATGTCAGGTGACGGCAGAATCATTTTTTGGCTATTTATTCAAGTTCCAGGATTCGTCCCGACTCTGGTAACCTCAAAAGATGCAAGGCACATGCCGACTCTCCAGGACAGAGGATTTGCAGAAATGTCTCGGATTCTTCAGCTTAGCGCCACAGATGCCCAACTTCACTGATTAAGCACCATCATTGGAGAGTTAAGTAAGGATGTTGTGTGTGATTGGAGAACCAAAAAGATGTATTTGACTCACTTAAACAAGCACTGTCTGAACAGAAATGCGTTCTACCATATTACGACCCAAGAAAGGAGGTGTTCTTACAGCACCTCAAAGGGTTAGGAGTGTGCAGTATGCATGCATTTGACTCCAAATGTCTAATGAAGTGAAATCCAATCAAACAAAGTGCAAGACACACACACTGGTATTCAGTACCACAAGATTGCATACATAGCTATTTGGTAAGCTATTCATTGTGGAAATTAATCACAACCCACTGGAAATTATTTGAAGGAAGTCACTGATGAGTGCACCACTCGGACTTCAGCGATTTCTAATAAAATACGTGGACACGACTTCGAAGTCGGTTACAAAATGGATAGCAAAATCTTTACTACAGATACACTGAGCAGATTATTCAATCCAAAAAATATTATGGACATTTTGAGAGACTTACACAAGTAGACATCGAAGTAGAAGATGTACTCGGTGTTAAATCTGATGGGTTTTGGTCAACATACATGCAATCAACTTCAGTTGGAAACAGCAAGTGATCCACACCTGAAGGCATTATGGAGAGTCATTGTCGAAGGTTGGCCTGTTATGACACAGAAGTGTCACGACATCCTCGGATGATTTTGGCTGTACAGAGATGAGCTAGATATTTCAAGATGTGCGGGTTTCAAAGGAAAGCAGATGCTTGTATCTGAAGCTCTTCACCAGTATAAATTGTCACAATTACACCAGGGACAGAGTGAACAAGACACCTGGACAAGAGAAACTGTGCATTGACCAGATATCAGCAATAATATTGAAAAGGTAGCGAGGATGTGCAGAGCATGCCACAGAGTCACTAACTGCAATTCTTTTCCTCACAAAATTCCATCACACCCTTAGTTCAAATTGCAATAGATTCATTGACAACTTTCTCCCAGTCACTGATTACGTTTCCAGGTCTGCAATCACTAGATAGTTGAAGAATACTTTGGGTGTGTCTGTGGCAGACACGGAGTATAATATTCAATTTTTTTGATGCCCTGAGTCACAGTCCCCAATGGGTGACGTTAAGGAGAAACGGAAGCCAGGCTAAGGGAATCGTACAACTGTATAACACATAGCAATCTAATTACCTCTTAAACATATGCAAAGATGAACTCCAAAAATGAAATTGGGGAAAAACACAACTGAAATAATTGAGCAGTGATAATAGACAGAATGCCAAAACATAGAACATAACAGCGCAGTACAGGCCCTTCGGCCCTCGATGTTGCGCCGAACAGTGGAACCAATCTAAAGCCCCTCTAATCTACACTATTCCAATATCATCCATATGTTTATCCAATAACCATTTGAATGCTCTTAATGTTGACGGGTCCACCACTGCTGCAGGCAGGGCATTCCATGCCCTTACTACTCTCTGAGTAAAGAACCTACCTCTAACATCTGTCCTATATCTATCACCCCTCAATTTAAAGCTATGTCCCCTCGTGTTAGCCATCACCATCTGAGGAAAAAGGCTCTCACTATCCACCCTATCTAATCCTCTATCATCTTGTATGCCTCTATTAAGTCACCTCTTAACCTTCTTCTCTCTAACGAAAACAACCTCAAGTCCCTCAGCCTTTCCTCATACGATTTTCCCACCATACCAGGCAACATCCTGGTAAATCTCCTCTGCACCCTTTCCAACACTTCCACATCTTTCCTATAATACGGCGACCAGAACTGTACGCAATACAGGGCGGCACGGTAGCACAGTGGTTAGCACTGCTGCTTCACAGCTCCAGGGACCTGGGGTCGATTCCCGGCTTGGGTCACTGTCTGTGTGGAGTTTGCACATTCTCCCCGTGTTTGCGTGGGTTTCCTCCAGGTGCTCCGGTTTCCTCCCACAATCCAAAGATGTGCGGGTTAGGTTAATTGGCCATGCTAAATTGCCCCTTAGTGTCCCGGGATGCGTAGGTTAGAGGGATTAGCGGGTAAAATATGTAGGGATATGGGGATAGGGCCTGGATGGGGTTGTGGTCGGTGCAGACTCGATGAGCCAAATGGCCTCTTTCTGCACTGTAGGGTTTCTATGATACTCCAAATGTGGCCGCACTAGAGTTTTGTACAGTTGCAGCATGACCTCCTGGCTCCGAAACTCAATCCCTCTACCAATAAAAGCCAACACATTGTACGCCTTCTTAACAACCCTATCAACCTGGGTGCCAACTTTCAGGGATCTATGCACATGGACACCCAGATCCCTCTGTACATCCACACTACCAAGTATCTTACCATGAGCCCAGTACTCTATATTCCTGTTACTCCTTCCAAAGTGAATCACCTCACACTTTTCCGCAATAAACTCCATTTGCCACCTCTCAGCCCAGCTCTGCAGCTTATCTATGTCCCTCTGTAACCTGCCACTTCCCTCCGCACTGTCTACAACTCCACCGACTTTAGTATCATCCGCAAATTTACTAACCCATCCTTCTATGCCCTCATCCAGGTCATTAATAAAAATGACAAACAGCAGTGGCCCTAAAACAGATCCTTGCAGTCCACCACTAGTAACTGAAATCCAGGATGAATATTTCCCATCAACCACCACCCTGATTTCTTACAGCTAGCCAATTCCTGATCCAAACCACTAAATCACCCTCAATCCCATGTGTCCGTATTTTCTGCAAAAGCTTACCATGGGGAACCTTGTCAAACGCTTTGCTGAAATCCATATACACCACATCAACCGCTTTACCCTCATCCACCTCTTTGGATACCTTCTCAAAGAACTCAATAAGGTTTGTGAGGCACGACCTACCCTTCACAAAACCGTGCTGACTATCCCTGATCAAATTATTCCTTTCCAGGTGATTATAAATCCTATCTCTTATAATCCTTTCCAATCCTTTGCCCACAACAGAAGTAAGGCTCACCGGTCTATAATTACCAGGGTTGTCCCTACTCCCCTTCTTGAACAAGGGGACAACATTTGCTATCCTCCAGTCTTCTGGCACTGTTCCAGTAGACAATGACGACCCAAAGATCAAAGCCAAAGGCTCTGCAATCTCAAAGAACAAAGAGAACAAAGAACAATACAGCACAGGAACAGGCCCTTCGGCCCTCCATGCCCGCGCCTTTCCCTGGTCTAAACTAGTCCATTCTTTTGTATCCCTCCATTCCCACTCCGTTCATATGGCTGTCTAGATAAGTCTTAAACATTCCCAGTGTGTCCGCCTCCACCACCTTGCCTGGCAGCGCATTCCAGGCCCCCACCACCCTGTGTAAAATATGTCCTTCTGATATCTGTGTCAAACCTCCCCCCCTTCACCTTGAACCTATGACCCCTCGTGAACGTCACCACCGACCTGGGGAAAAGCTTCCCACCGTTCACCCTATCTATGCCTTTCATAATTTTATACACCTCTATTAAGTCTCCACTCATCCTCCATCTTTCCAGGGAGAACAACCCCAGTTTACCCAATCTCTCCTCATAACTAAGCCCCTCCATACCAGGCAACATCCTGGTAAACCTCCTCTGTACTCTCTCCAAAGCCTCCACGTCCTTCTGGTAGTGTGGCGACCAGAACTGGACGCAGTATTCCAAATGCGGCCGAACCAACGTTCTATACATCTGCAACATCAGACCCCAACTTTTATACTCTATGCCCCGTCCTATAAAGGCAAGCATGCCATATGCCTTCTTCACCACCTTCTCCACCTATGATGTCACCTTCAAGGATCTGTGGACTTGCACACCCAGGTCCCTCTGCGTGTCTACACCCTTTATGGTTCTGCTATTTATCGTATAGCTCCTCCCTACATTATTTCTACCAAAATGCATCACTTCGCATTTATCAGGATTGAACTCCATCTGCCATTTCTTTGCCCAAATTTCCAGCCTATCTATATCCTTCTGTAGCTTCTGACAATGCTCCTCACTATCTGCAAGTCCTGCCAATTTTGTGTCGTCCGCAAACTTACTGATCACCCCAGTTACACCTTCTTCCAGATCGTTTATATAAATCACAACATTCTCCTCTCTAGCCTCCCAGAGAATCCTAGGATAAATCCCATCCGGCCCTGGGGACTTATCTATTTTTACCCTTTCCAGAATTGCTAACACCAAAACACATACAAGTCAAGAACACCAAACTAAGTCTGCACTATCACAAGATCCAGGAGGATTGGTAAGCCACCTATATGTTACACAGATACTTAAAATCTCAAATGATGTTTTTGTGTAAAATGTTTTTGCGTAAACAGATTTTGCAACGACCCTGGCTGTGTATGAATTTTTACTGTTATTGTATTGTACATTATCTTGGAAGAGGGGGGGGGGGGGGGGGGGGAATGTTGTGATAGCACTGAGAATTTGGAAACTATCATAGGAGCCAGGATGTAAAGCAGCATGTGACCAGCAGTCTGTTAATGGTGTACGAGTGGTTAGAGCTGTTGCTGTGAGCAATTGTGGCTGCTGAATCCCTAGAGGGACCAGTCTATAGAACTGTCCTGTAATGTGTGCATATATAACTGATATACCTGCTGATTGGTGAGTTTGCGCCAATGAACCCAAAAACTCAACAGTGAGGGGCTCAATGCTATTGGCATGGTAGAATCTCAATTAGATGGTTTCAGAAGGGGAGTGGAAACAGGTACAGGTTATAATGTTATATGTTTTCACAGGACTTTAGAAAATCAAGAGTAAAGCTGGGGAAAATAGATTGGAGTTCACTCTATTTTTGAGGATGGGGTGGGAACAGATTTGTAAGATGCAGCGATCAAGCTGGAGGGCATGGGGCAAGGTGATGAAGCAGGGGAAAATTGATGGATCAGTAGCTGTGAGGGAATAAGGAAGCAGTTGGGAAAAAACTGAAACTGACTGCAGATCTGGCATTTGTTGTAAGTTCCCAGATGAAGTTGAAAGGGTGATCGCCAATGTAAAAGCCAGGGTTAGGTGTATCATGCTGTGGACATACAATGTGACAGTATGAGCTAAGAGAAGACATGTCTGGTAGAAATGCCCAATTAATGCTTTATTTATTTTTCACAGGACATGGGCATCACTGGCTAGGCCAGCATTTATTGCCAATCTCTAATTTCCCTTAAGGTGGTGGTGGTGCACTGCTTCTTGAACCACTGCAGTCCATGTGGTATAGGTACACCCACGGTGCTATTGCAAGATCTTGATCCAGTTACAGTGGAGGGTTGCTGCAACAGTTCCAAGTCAGGGTGGTGTTCCCATGCATCTGCTGCTTCTGTCCATCTAGATGGTAGAGGTTGAGTGTTTGGAAGATGCCGAAGGAGCCTTGGTGAGTTGCTCTAGTACTTTTACTACCGCTATGCACTGGTGCTGGAGCAAGAGAATGTTTTTAAGTGGTGGATGTGGTGCAAATCAAACGGGCTGCCTCATCCAGGACGGCAGTGTTATTGGAGCTACACCCATCCTGGTAAGTGGAGCTTATTCCATCAAACTCCTGACTTGTGCCTTGTAGATGGTGGACAGGCTTTGGGGAGTCAGGATCTGACCCAGCATGTGACCTGTTCTTGTCGCCACATTCAGTTTGGTCAATGGTAACCCCCATAGGGGTGACCGACTATGGGCATTACCACATCCATATTTGAGTACTACTTTGATATTAACACAGCCAAATTAATTTTGCATTCAACAATGATTAAGCCAATGGCTCTGAAACTAATGTGTGGGGACCTCAGATGAATACTGTCAATGATCCCCATCATAATTTCCAATACAATTATTCAGTGACTCATAGATAAACAGATATAATTAAGAAACCTATATTATAGAACAACAGATAAATTAAGTCAAATATTAAAAGTTCAGTAAATCTGATGATCTTCTTAATCTGCCAGGACCCATTTGAAGCTATTCAGCCTTCTCCACTTTCGCAGTCTAGGGACTCCCAGTGAGTTGCGTGAAGGTCCGCTGTCTCATACAGAATTATGAGCAATTTTGTCTGAATTTTTATTGTTCTACAGCGAATTCCAGTCCTTATCTAACTGGAAAAATTGTTGGCCCTCAGGTCACAAAGCATTGCATAGGGTAAATTCATAATAAATGCTCGGCCAGACTGGAGGGATAAGGTTTGTTTACATGAGGACAATTAAAGAAATTGTTCCAATAATCCCAAAATTAAACACTGTCAGAGTTCTCTATAATAAATGTGTACACACTGTTTTCATTATAAATGTTGAAATTTAGAATGGAAACAGCCAATGTAAACTTGTCAATCTAACTACACTTTAGAATTTCATAGGGTCATACAGCACAGAAACGGCCTTTCGGCCCATTGATTCTACACCTACCACTGGAGGTGTGCTAATCCCATTTTGTCCCATATCCTTGAATGTCATGATATTTGAAGTGTTCATCCAAATATTTTTTTAAAGTTGGAAAATTTCCAGCCTACACTACCTTCCCAGGCAGTGCATTCCACATTTTCAGCACCTTCAGTGAAAACATTTTTTCTCAAATCCCCTGCCCCTCACCCTAAAACTATGCCCTCTTGTGACTGACCCCTCAACCAAGGGGAACATCTGCTCCCTACTCACCCTGTCCAAACCCCTCAATCTTATATACTTATATCATGTCCCCCCTCAGCCTTCTCTGCTCTAAACAAAATCCAAGCCTCTCTTTATATAGCAATCTCTTTATATAGCTCAAATGCTCCATTCCAGGCAACATCCTGGTGAATATCCGCTGTACCCCTTCTAGCGCTATCACATCCTTCCTATAGTGAGGTGACCAGAACTACACACAGTACTCCAGCTGTGCCCTAACCAATGCTCTGTACAACTGCAACATTACCTTCTTGCTCTTATAGTCTATGCCATGATTGATAAAAGCAAGTGTCCATATGCAGTCTCAACTATCCTATTCATGTGCTCTGATGACTTCAGGGATCTGTGAATAAGTACCCCAAGATCAATCTGTTCTTCTGAGCTTCCCAGTGTACTGCCATTCATTAAATACTCCTCCATCTTGTTTCTTCTTCCAAAGTGCATCACCTTGCACTTATCAGGGTTAACTATCATCTGCTCAGCTCATCTATATCTTCCTTTAACCATCTTCTTCACTATTAACCGTATTCAATATAAACTAACTGGTTAGTTCAGACTATGTAAGGTGTGTAAACCTGTAAGTGTGCTGATCAATGCATAAATAATTCTTCAGAATTCTTACCTCTTCAACATTTATGCTGGATTTTGCACTGGTCTCCAGGAACTTAATCCCATAATCTATCGCTAACTGGAAAAACAACAATAATGATTATAAAACCTCAAATAAGAGTCATAAACTCAGTCATAATGTTGCGGCATTGGGACCAGTTCGGCGGGCGGGGGAGACACCAGTACAAACCACTGACAGGACCATGACAATGTCTTGGTGGGAGTATTTGCTCGAGTGGTTGGGATGGGTTTAAAACCAAAACATTAGGGGGATGGCAATCTAGGTTAGGAATCAGAGAAGGGGGAAATCAAGGACAAAAACCAAATACAGAGAAGGGAACAACATAAGTGATAGGAAAAGAAACTAAGGACTAGATTCAAGCAGGGCCTCAGTGAAAAATAGAGAACTCAGGACCAGTAATGTTAAAAAGGGGAGCCTAAAAGCTTTGAGCCTGAATGCATGGAACATTCGCAATAAAATGGATGAACTAATTGCGCGGATAGATGTAAACGGGTATGATATAGTCAGGATTACGGAGACATGGCTGCAGGGTGACCAGGATAGGGACTGAACATCCAGTGGTATTCAGTATTTAGAAAGGTAAAGGCAGTGGAGCTGCATCGCTAGTTAAAGAGGGAATTAACACCACACTGAGGAAGGATATTAGCTCCAACAATGTGAAATCTATATGGAGTATGGAACAAGTACTGAAAAATGGGATTTCCACAACTTTAGTGGTAGTTATTGTCGGTGCAGACTCGATGGGCCTTTTCTGCACTTTATAACTATGTATAGAGCTAAGAAACACCTGGGCGTAAAAATTGTTAGTACGGATTGCTTATGGACCACCAAACTGCAGTGATATTGGAGATAACATTAAGCAGGAAATTAGAGATGCATGCAATAAAAGAACATCTGCAACCATGGGTAATTTTAATCTACATATAGATTGAACAAATCAAATTAGTCACAGTACCCGAGAAGTGGAGGTCCTGGGGGGCAGCATGGTGGCACAGTGGTTAGCACTGCTGCCCCTCAGTGTCAGGTACCGGTGTTCAATTCCAGCCTCGGGTCACTAACTGCATGGAGTTTGCACGTTCTCCGTGTGTCTGTGTGGATTTCCTCCGGGTGCTCCGGTTTCCACCCACACTCCAAACATGTGCTAAATTGCCCTCAGTGCCAGGGGGACCAGCAGTGGAAATACATGGAGTTGCAGGGACAGGGTCTGAGTGGGACTGTTGTTGCTGTAGGCTCGCTGGGCCAAATAGCCTCCTTCTGCACTGTAGAGATTCTGATTTTACATCGGATGGTTTCTGGACCAATACATTGTAGAACCAACTAGAGAGTAGGTTATTCTGGACTGGGTCATTCTAAATAGAATTTTTCATCAAGATGAAGAGTGACATAGTTGATTCTGAGACTAGGGTCCGGAGTATTAATAAAGGAAACTACAATGACATGAGGCACGAGTTAGCTTGAATAGACTGGCAAACATTACTTACAGGGATGGGTCAGCAATGGCAAACATTCAAGGAATGCATGGGTGAAATGTAACAATTGTTTATTCTTGTCTGGCACAACAGTAGAACTGGAAAGTAGAACATAACCATGACTTAGAGGGTGGTGGGTGCCTGGAACGCACTGCCAGTGGAGGTGGTGGAAGCAGGCACATTAGTAACATTCAAGGCGTATCTTGATAGACACATGGATGTTAGGCAAACAGAGATCGAAACCAGTGCAGGATTGATGTGCTGAAGGGTCTGTTCATGTGCTGTGTTGTTCTTACAAGGGAAAGGGAGAGGCATATAAATTGGCCAGAAAAGGCAACAAGACGTGAGGATTGGGAGCAGTTTAGAATTCAGTGAAGGAGTTCCAAGGGACTGGTTAAGAAGGGGAAAATAGAATATCAGAGTAAGCTTACAGGGAAGATAAAACCTGACTGTAAAAGTTTCTAAAGGCATGTGAGGAGAAAGATTGGTGACGGCAGATGTAGGTCCCTTACAGTCAGAAACCGGGGAATTTATAATGGGGAACAAAGAAATGGCTGACCAACTGCATATACATACTTTGGTTCTGGCTTTGCAAAGGAGGACACAAATAAGATACCAGAAATGTTGGGGAACACGGGGTTTTGGAGAAGGAGATCAATATTAGTACAAAAGTGCTGTTGGGGAAACTGATGGGGATGAAGGCCGATAAATCCCCAGAGCCTGATTATCTACATCCCAAAATACTTAAAGAAGTTGCCCGAGAAATTGTGGATGCATTGGTCATCTTACAAGATAGAAGTCTCACAACACCAGGTTAAAGTCCAACAGGTTTATTTAGTAGCACAAGCTTTCGGAGTGTCACTCCTTCTTCAGGCCATATACTCTGGAACAGTCACTACAGGTTGGAGGGTAGCCAATGTAACCCCACTATTTAACAAGGTAGGTAGAGAGAACACAGGAAATTATAGACCAGTAAGCCTGACGTTATTAGTGGGGAAAATTCTAGAATTGATCAAAGATTTTATAGAAAAACACCTGGAAAACAGTGACAGGATTGGAAAGAGTCATCATGGATTTATAAAATCTAGATTATGCTTGACAAATCTATTGGAATTGTTTGAGGATGCAACCAGTAAAGTTGATGAGGGGGAGCCAATAAATGTGATTTACTTGGACTTTCAGAAGGCTTTCGACAAAGTCCCACAAAAGGGATTAGTGTGAAAAATTAAAGCGCAAGGGGCTGGGGGTAATGTATTGAGATGAAGAGAACCAGTTGACACTAGCTGTTCTGTCTGGAGACAATACACATCTCTTTAACCTGTGTTGAATGCTCCCTCCACCCACATTGTCTGTACCTTTAAGACCTGGCTGGCTGTAGAGATTTGCATTCTAATTAGTATTCTGTAACTTGATTCTACTGTGCACTGTTGGAGAACAGATTTCCACTCCATCTGACGAAGGAGCTGTGCTCCGAAAGCTTATGGTATTTGCTACCAAATAAACCTGTTGGACTTTAACCTGGTGTTGTGAGACTTCTTACTGACAGACAAGAAACAGAGTGGGAATATCCAGGCCTTTTTCCAAGTAGCAGGCAGTGACTAGTATGGTCGTACTGGGACTCCACCTACTCAAAATACATATAGAACATAGAACATAGAAAGCCACAGCACAAACAGGCCCTTCGGCCCACAAGTTGCGCCGATCACATCCCCACCTCTAGGCCTATCTATAGCCCTCAATCCCATTAAATCCCATGTACTCATCCAGAAGTCTCTTAAAAGACCCCAACGAGTTTGCCTCCACCACCACCGACGTCAGCCGATTCCACTCACCCACCACCCTCTGAGTGAAAAACTTACCTCTGACATCCCCCCTGTACCTACCCCCCAGCACCTTAAACCTGTGTCCTCTCGTAGCAACCATTTCAGCCCTTGGAAATAGCCTCTGAGAGTCCACCCTATCCAGACCCCTCAACATCTTGTAAACCTCTATCAGGTCACCTCTCATCCTTCGTCTCTCCAGGGAGAAGAGACCAAGCTCCCTCAACCTATCCTCATAAGGCATGCCCCCCAATCCAGGCAACATCCTTGTAAATCTCCTCTGCACCCTTTCAATGGCTTCAACATCTTTCCTGTAATGAGGTGACCAGAACTGCGCGCAGTACTCCAAGTGGGGTCTAACCAGGGTCCTATAAAGCTGCAGCATTATCTCCCGACTCCTAAACTCAATCCCTCGATTAATGAAGGCTAGTACGCCATACGCCTTCTTGACCGCATCCTCCACCTGCGAGGCCGATTTAAGAGTCCTATGGACCCGGACCCCAAGGTCCTTCTGATCCTCTACACTGCTAAGAATGGTACCCTTCATTTTATACTGCTGCTCCATCCCATTGGATCTGCCAAAATGGATCACTACACACTTATCCGGGTTGAAGTCCATCTGCCACTTCTCCGCCCAGTCTTGCATTCTATCTATGTCTCGCTGCAACTTCTGACATCCCTCCAAACTATCCACAACACCACCTACCTTGGTGTCGTCAGCAAACTTACCAACCCATCCCTCCACTTCCTCATCCAGGTCATTTATGAAAATGACAAACAGCAAGGGTCCCAGAACAGATCCCTGGGGCACTCCACTGGTCACTGACCTCCATGCAGAGAAAGACCCCTCCACAGCCACTCTCTGCCTTCTGCAGGCAAGCCAGTTCTGGAATGATTTAGATGAGGGAACTAAATGTAACATCTCCCAATTTGCGGATGACACAAAACTAGGCGAGAGGGTGAACTGTGAGGAGGGTGCAGAGATTCTTCAGTGTGATTTGGACAAGTAGAGTGAGTGGGCAAATGAATGGCAGATGCAGTGTAATTCGGAAAAATGTTAGGTTATCCATGTTGGTAGCAAAAACAGGAACACAGGTTTCTATCTGAATGGCAATAAATTAGGAGAGGAGAATGAGACCTGGGTGTCCTCGTACACCAGTCAACGTAAGGGTAAGCATGCAGGTGCAACAGGCATCAAAAACAGCACATGGTTTGCCGGCCTCCATAGCGAGAGGATTCAAGTATAGCAGAAGGGATGTCTTGCTGCAAATATACAGGGCCTTGGTGAGGCCTGGAATAGGGTGTACACTTTTGGTCCCCTTATCTGAGGAAGGAAGTTTTTGCTCTGGAGGGAGTGCAGAGAAGCTTTACCAGACTCATTCCTATGATGTCAGGACTGACATATGAGGAAAGATTGAGTTGATTAGGATTGTGCTCACAGGAGTTTCAGAAGAATGTGGTCTCATAGAAACCTATAAAATTCTAACAGGACTAGACAGGGTAGATGCATGAATGATGTTCCAGATTGTGGGAGTGTCCAGAATCAGGGACCACAGTCTGAGGACACAGGGTAGACTGTTTATGACAGACATGAGGAGAAATTTCTTCACCCAGAAAGTGGTCAGCCTGTGGAATGCGCTACCACACAAAGTAGTTGAGGCCAAAGCATCGAATATTTTGTTAGATATAGCACTTGAGGGCAAAGGGGATCCAAGGGGTGTTGAGGAAGGTTAGAGTTGGATGATCAGCCACAATCAGAATGAATAGTGGAGCAGGCTTGAAGGGCCGAATGGCCTCTTCCTGCCCCTATTTTCTATGTTTCTAAGGGTGAACAATTTCTTGCAGCCTTACCTTCTCTCCTCGCTCTTTTGAAACCTGTCTTTTCTCATTCATATCACACTTGTTGCCCAGTATCATCCTTTCCACGTCTGAAGATGCATGCTAAAAAGGTATAAAGACACTTTGCTTTTAAATCTTAAACAGCAATTCACCTCAATCAATTTTCAATCCTCCCATCTGTTGCAATTAAAGCAAAGTAGATAAAGAGGCTGCATAATGGCAACTTACATCACAAATGCACAGCTATTTCAGGATACATTTGCAATTTCGAAATATTACTTCCCCCCCCACCCCCACAATAGGGTGTCTTTTGCCCCATCCGCTTTCACCAAGACAGGGCCAGTTCACAGTATCTCAGTTGGTGCCACTGCTCTTTCACAAAACCCAAAGCAAAAGAGGAAATGACTCATCTGACTATTGCAAGTAGAAATATCTCTACACTGATGCACAGACTGTTGCTATACCGAGGTGGCAACAAACCATTCTCTTGCCCCTCTCAGCCACTCCTGAAGAAAAGGTGGCAAAATCTATGTAAAAATGTGTCAAGGTAATGCTCTCTTAATGTCACTACATTCCTGGGTTAAGAAAAATGAGCTTGAAACTGCACAATTGCTCAGTAGCAAACTTAATCATGCACAGTTTATATTGTAACGTGCTCAAAAGTTGGGGGTCATTTGAAATAGAATCGCCCCTTTCCACCAACTCGTGACATTAAAAAAGGATGCTCATTTACAAAATTGCATCTCTACTTTGTTAAGCAGCAGGAAAAAATGTCAGCAACGTGAGGCCTAAATATATTAATACCATATTAAACTTCGAATATCACAGGTTAGGCAAGAAACCAAAACATGGGAATCCAGTTTGGGAGACTGCCAATGCTGACTTGCATGTTCAATTTATTTATTCAATTTATTATTTTAAATATTGTGCTTGCTTATTCTGGTGAAACAATTACTTTGGAGCGATCCTGCACAAGTTCAACACTAACTGTACCTCAGTTTGGGAGCCTCCTTCAATGCTGCACCTCATATCCTTGCTTAATACATTAACCAGAATTTTATACTGTGGCCATTCTAGTGGCTCAGGGATCTGTGCTCCGGCAAAAGGACCTAAAATCCAGCTTACTGTTATACAATCGCAGAGAGTTTCAGTGAGCTATCCACCAACACCCTCAGATTCCTCCCCATGTAGCCACGTAGTTCATATTCCTACCATTTCAGATTAAAAATGTAGGGAAAATGGGAATACTTAGATGGGTGGTGCAAACAGGACTTAAGTTTGTAAGAGCGTAGCAAGCAGAAAGGCTCTGCCATATTTTCAAATACTCTGTGGATGCAAATAAGCAACAGTGCGCCAAGAGAAAAACTGTTGGAGCTGGCTTTCATTTCGTAGGATGGTAAAAGTGGTAAGAGAAGACCTGGGCAACGCCATTTAAACTACCCATTCTACTCGCTGTGGATTTCAAGCTGTGATGCATCTATCATAATTACAATGTAATTAAAATATCACTTGCGTTTTCAAAATTTTAAGACAAAAAAGGTAGACAATAAGATAGAGTACTGTGGATCATTCTGGTCACCCTATTGTAGAAAGGATATTATTAAACGAGAAAGAGTGCAGAAAAGATTAACTAGGATGCTCCTGGAACTTGATGGTTTGAGTTATAAGGAGAGGTTGGATAGACTGGGATTCTTTTCCCTGGAGCGTAGAAGGTCTATAAAATAATGAGAGGCATAGATCAGCTAGATGGTCAACATCTTTTCCCAAAAGTAGGGGAGTGTCAAACTCGCGGGCATTGGTTCAAGGTGAGAGGGGAGAAATACAAAAGGGTCCAGAGGGGCAATTTTTTCAGAGGGTGGTGACTATCAGGAACAAGCTGCCAGAGGTAATAGCAGAGGCGGGTACAATTTTGTCTTTTAAAAAGCATTTAGACAGTTACATGGGTAAGATGGGTGTAGAGGGATATGGACCGAACGCGGGCAATTGGGACTAGCTTAGTGTTTAAAAGAAAAGAGGGCGGCATGGACAAGTTGGGCCAAAGGGCCCGTTTCCATGCTATGAACCTCTATAATCCTAAATTCTGAACCACCATGCCCACAACGGAAAACTTAGTTATTAAACAGGTCCAAGCATTATAAAACGGAGGTGGATTCCCCCCTCTGGGAACTAACACAAACACCCAAAGTATGAGAGAAGTGGTGTGACCTGCTCTTCAGCAACATCTAGTGCTTAAATACAAAATACTCCTGGCACTTTCTCTAAAAATCAACATAGAACAATTTATTTATCTAACTCAAAGTGAACAAATTAACTAAACTATGAACAAACCAAATAAATTCCTTCCAACTATTAACTATTCCCGAACAAAATTCTAATGGTATGCTGTTCAAATAAATACAATTCCCACTCACTAACATATAGAATTTCTTCACTCTCTAAATTACAACCAGGTTTTGTGTCTTCGGAATATTCTGGACCTTCTCTGTTGACTTTTCTGTCTGGAACTTCCTTTTTCTTTGGTACTTTTGCTATCTAAATGGTGGTTTCTCTGAGACATAGATGGAGCTATGACAGACAGCGATTCTCTCTCTCTCTCGCTGGCTCTCGCAGCTCCATCTATGTCTGAGAGAAAGCACCATCTAGAGAGAGAGAGAGTTGAGAGCTGATGGCTCTGGCAGGTGGTAGTTGCTCTACTTCTTTGTCTCACTGCCCCTTTCTTTTATACCCATGATGGCGTATCAATATTTCCCACAATTGGGATTGGTCCTAGGATGTCAAAACCATCAGATTTAAATTTAATAGGTTTTTGGTATCTAAGTGCCCGATTCAAATTGACTGACAAAATTCAAAAGCCTGTTGTTGTCTTGGTTAAAAACTGCTGCTTGGTCTTTCCATACAAATGTTTCAGTTGGGGCTCCCTATGTACTTGCTTTTTTTAAAAAAAACTCTGCACATAAAAAGCACCACCTTTTAAAGGGGCCATGCAATGCTTTCCCCCCCGAGCATTTTACAAACACCAAATCTAACTTCCTACCTTCCATCTCTTTTTTAATGTCTACAACTACTCTACCCAACTTCGCAACAGCTCCCTCCACCCTTTTGGGTTTCTTTTCTCACATGTGCTGAACTGTTCCCAGTGTGATCTACTTTGTTTTTCATTGAAGGATCTCTCTCTTTCCCAATTTCTATTCCTCGGAATGAAATTAGTCACAAGTTAGATTTCAATTTATGCACTAATCATAGAATCCCTACACAGTGCAGGAGGCGGCCATTCGTCCCACCGAGTTTGCACCACAATCCCACCCAGGCCCCATTCCCGTAACCCCACATATTTACCCTGCTAATCCCCGACACTAGGGTCAATTTTAACATGGCAAATCAACCCAACATGCACATCTTTGGACTTGGACTGTGGGATGAAACCAGAGCACCAGGAGGAAACCCAAGCAGACACAGGGAGAATGTGAAAATTCCACACAGGCAGTGACTCAAAGCCAGAATTGAACCCGGGTCCCTGGCGCTGTGAGTGCTAACCACTGTGCCACCATGCCATGTGTATTCATCCGCCATCTCTGCAGCTCTTGTTGCTGTTTTAACTTTCTGTTCCGCAACATGAGTTCTTCCACTTCTGGAATGGAGAACTCGTCCAGCAGAATAATATCTCTAAGTGCTTTATATGTCTTTTCTATCCTTAATGCGCTCTCACCCATCTATCGAAGCTGCTTGGTTTAATTCTTTCAAACTCAAAACAAGTCTGACCTGGCTCCTTTCTTACATTCCTGAACCGTTGTCTATATGCTTCTGGTACCAATTCGTAGGCATTCAACATAGCCCTTCTTACTTCTTCATATTTTGCTGACACCTCCTCTGACAGCACTGCAAACACTTCAGTAGCCCTGCCTACCAACTTAGTCTGAATGCTTCTACCCACCACCACCACCCCCCCCCACCCCAGCATTTTGCAATTCTATCATTCTTACAAACATAAAATTCAAACTTCCTACCTCCCAATCTACAATTACTCTGCCCAACTTCGCAACACAAGGAAGATATGAACACATTACACTTCTTTTACACATAAGTGAACCGCTGTGCTCAAACTCAAGACTGTTAATGTCATTGTGTCCAAGGTTAGCATCAAGT
Source organism: Mustelus asterias (assembly GCF_964213995.1). NCBI lineage: Eukaryota > Metazoa > Chordata > Chondrichthyes > Carcharhiniformes > Triakidae > Mustelus > Mustelus asterias. Next base: position 24,887,349 of record NC_135829.1, on the reverse strand, counting down.
AAATAGGGTCACTATTGAATAAACCAAATTCTACTGTCTAATGGAATTCTCACTGCCATTTGGGGATTGTGCTTTTTGTTATGTTTCACTTTGCTGGGTTAAAATCCTAAAACTCCCTCCCCAACACCACGTGGACTATGGTAGTTCAAGGAGGACAATAACAGATGGACCATAAAAATGCTGGACTGGCGTTTATATGGAGTTGTGCGTTTTTTAAAACTAGTGTTTTAGAGATCACATTCCACAGTTTAATCTATTTTCTCCTTCTGCACTGTAGGGTTTCTATGATTTCTATGATTTCTCTCTTAAAAGCACAGACCAAAAACTGAGAGAAGCTCCTTTCACTCTGCGCTTTAATTATGCAGGCCCAAAACTGGGAATATTTGAAACTCTCAAACCTGCAGAGAGTGGGACTAAACAATCATTTGCCAGTTTTACACCATTGATTCTCAAACTCAAGCAACTGATTTAATGAAAGACCTGATGCATCGTTCAAAACGTATGGGCTTGACGTATACCTAGAAGTCAAAGCTGTAAATAGTAGCATGCTCGTCACAATGCCTATCAGTCCATTTACTTTAAAATCATGCTCACATTTTAACTATTTCGCCACTCACTGATAATAATCCATCAATGGTATTGTAAGTGGTTCATCAGTTAAACTCAAAATGCATTAATTAACCTGTAGAACCCTACAGTATGCATTTGCCATATGAATAATGCTGACAAATCTTAATGCCTTCAATAAAGCACATACTCACCTCTTCAATATTCCTTATCCAGTTCTTTATATTGTCGAAAGACTTCTCATTTGTGATGTCATACACCAACATTATTCCCTATAAACAAACGACAAATCACCACCTTCTGAAGGCAATTAGGCAGTTAGACATTCATTATACTCAGTCCATTTCTACTCTCCTTCTTCCATCTAAATCAGAATATTCAGTATCCTTAATGTAGTAACATTTTCCAAGCTACTTCACAAAAGTGTTACCAAGTAAAATTTGCCACATAAGAAAATATTCAAACAGGTGACAAAAGTTTGGTCTAAGAGTTGAGCTTTAAGTTGCCGTAAAAAAGCTCAGAAAGGGAGAGGCGTTTAGGGGTGGAATAGTTGCATATGTAGCTGTACGTCTAGCAGCATCACCTTGCTTTTCCTTGAAACAATGGTGGCTATAGTCTGTAGATTATATACTGATAATAGTTTTATACTGATCATGACTATTAAGGGCAGATTCAGAAGAAATATTTATCTGGAAAGATTGCAGTTTACTTTCAGACCCTGTAAAGGACAGTTATTCCACTAACAAAGATTAGTGGGGGGAAAAAACCTAATCAAAAGCAAGATTATACACAATATTTAAAGAAATTAATGTACATCTCCCAGTTTAAAAAAGCCTGGCAGACAGCCTATCCAAGAGTTCAGCGAATTCCATTCAATAACTAGCTGCGAGTGAAAGAATAGAGTACTCACCTTACAGTGGTAGCTATCAGTTAGCAGAATGCAATGTGCAGAAAGCACAGGTATGAACTTGCATTTTGCCAGGCCAATGCACTTTACAGCAGAAGGCCTTCAAGAAATATGTGGCCAGATATTTGAATTGTGCCAACCCATTTTCTCCCCCCGCCCCACATTAGGATGGGGGAGGTATGTCCAACCCACATATAAATTAACATTTTTATCAGGGCCTTTGTAACAAGCACATAGACTGTGCCTTCTTTTCTTGCATTAAGCTGTTGTCCTGCCCAGGAGCCATCAGAAAGTGATGAGTTTTATCACATGCAAAGCAATTGCCTGCATCAAGCAGATAAACTATTTTTAACCATGACACAGCTCCACTGGACTCAACACTTCAAATGGGGTGGCAATATTTTTGAAAAATAATCAGCCAGTGGAAAATGGTTTCTTATTAGTCTAGAAGTCAAAAATAAGTATAAATGTATTGTTTTGTGAGGAGACACTAATTTAGAATCCAGCAGGCTGTACATACTTACCATAGCTCCTCTGTAGTATGCTGTTGTGATGGTACGGAATCTTTCTTGACCAGCTGTGTCCCTGAAATGAAAAAGTAGATAAAATGAGAATAGAATCATCAACCATTATATCACTGTTCCTTCACAGTGAGGGAGTCAAAATCCTGGAATTCCCTCCCTAACCAGAGTGTGGTCAACCCACAGCACAGGACTGCAGCATTTCAAGGCAGCAGCTCACCACCTTCTCAAGGGCAACAAGGAATGGGCAATAAATTGCTGGCCAGCCATGAGGCCCAAGTCCCACGAATGAATTAATTTTAAAAATGGAACCTCAACTTCCTGCGTTCCATCCTGTGCTGATTATCCAGTTACTGACAGGATGGTGATAAGTCAGAAGTCTGAGCTAAAACTGATGTCAGCCTAGAGTTCCCCTACCTACCGGTCTGTGATTCTCCATTTAATATCTGCCACATTGCTGAATTGGCGTTGCATGTGCCCCTCACTCAAAGCACTAACTTCAGCTCGTGTCTGTCAGCAGGATTGCTAAAGATAGTTGCATACTGCCTCCAGTACTCATTTCTGGAACCAGTGAAGCAAGAAGAATCTGTGGGTAATGGCAAGAGGTTATTTGCAACCAGCGCGTTTGGGTCTGGTAGCGGAGGTCATGAAAGGCCGTGATTACAATGAATCTGTTGATTTTATTTTAATGCTGAAGAGATTTAATTTACTTGAGCTTGTTAGACTGGTACTGCAATTGTTCAACAAACTGAATATAACTTCCTGGTACTGTCTGTTTTAACCATAAAGAACTTTTCTCAGTTGGAGGGAGGACTTTCATTATCTCACTACAAGGAGGATGTGGAAGCATTGGAAAGAGTGCAAAGGAGATTTACCAATATGCTGCCTGGTTTGGAGGGTAGGTCTTATGAGGAAAGGTTGAGGGAGCTAGGACTTTTCTCTTTAGAGCAGAGGAGGTTGAGAGGCGACTTAATAGAGGTTTATAAGATGATGAGGGGGATAGATAGAGTGGACGTTCAGAGACTATTTCCTCGGGTGGATGTACTTGTTACTCGGGGGCATAACTATAAGACTTGTGGTGGAAGATATAGGAGGGATGTACGAGGTAGGTTCTTTACTCAGAGTGGTTGGGGTGTGGAATGGACTGCCTGCTGTGATAGTGGAGTCTGACACTTTGGTAATTTTCAAGCGGTTATTGGATAGGCACCTGGAGCACACCAGAATGATAGGGAGTGGGATAGCTTGATCTTGGTTTCGGAAAAGGTTCGGCACAACATCGTGGGCCAAAGGGCGTGTACTGTGCTGCACTATTCTATGTTCTAGAGATTATGGTGCCGATGGCTCAAGTAAATAAGCTAATTAAGTTTATTTATTAGTCACAAGTAGGCTTACATTAACACGGCAATGAAGTTACTGTGAAAATCCCCTAGTCGCCACACTCCAGCGCCTGTTCAGGTACACTGACGGAGAATTTAGCATGGCCAATGCACCTAACCAGCACGCCTTTCGGACTGTGGGAGGAAACCGGAGCACCCGGAGGAAACCCACGCAGACACACAGAGAACATGCAAACTCCACACAGACAGTGACCCAAGCCGGGAATCAAACCTGGGTCCCTGGTGTTATGAGGCAGCAGTGCTAATCACTGTGCCACCGTGCCGCCCCTTCAATTCTTCACCACTGCTGATTATAGTCTGTGGACGAGTATCTTCTAACCCGGTTGTAACCAGCGGTCTGATCTTCAGTTGAAATTTCCAACTCAGGAGCTTTGTCATTGGTTGATCTGAAGTTTTAGACTGCTTCCTTTTTATAAGTTCATCCTGCCGTGCCTTGACTCTGTTATATACAATTCATTGCCTGCGCCTTCCTTCCCAATGTTGTGCAGAAGCCATTTCAAAAGTTACAGAACTTAATGGTTACTGCAACTGAAAGGGAGTGAAGATGAAGCCCGGATCTTGCTGACAAGAGCAGAACAGAGTGTGCCACAAGAAAATTTGCTGCGTAATCCAAAGCCCAACAGTCCACCAATGTCTACACTTCACACCCCCAATCAACCACTCATTCCCCTTTAAAGAGGGGATGTTCAAGGCTTATCAATTTGTACTGTTCTTTTACTCATCCCGCTTAATTTGGCCATGGGTCAAATTTGCACACTGGTAGCAACTGTCTCATATGCCAAGTGGCTTTATTCTATTCAGCATAATTCTGACAATTACAACACAAAAGCATTTTCATACCTTTATACTTCCATCAAGACCATGGCATTTATCTCCCTCTCTTCCCATGAACTCAGGGCACGGATGGGTACATGGGACTGGGATATTATAGCTATTACCGAAACATAGAACATAGAACATAGAACATTACAGCGCAGAACAGGCCCTTCGGCCCACGATGTTGCACCGACCAGTTAAAAAAAAAACATGTCTAAAGGAGGGACAGAACTAGTAGCTCAATATTTCAGGGTGCGGATGCTATCGGAAAGATAGAAAGATAGTCTAAAGATGTGCGGGTTAGGTTGATTGGTCATGCTAAAAATTGCCCCTTAGTATCCTGAGATGCGTAGGTTAGAGGGATTAGCGGGTAAAATATGTAGGGATATGGGGGTCGCGCCTGGGTGGGATTGTGGTCGGTGCAGACTCGATGGGTCAAATGGCCTCTTTCTGCACTGTAGGGTTTCTATGATTCTAGAACAGGAGGAGAGAGAGGAGGGGGAGTTGCACTTTTGATTAGGGAAAACATCACCCACTGAGAGGGGATCTTTCTGAGGGTTTGCTCACTGAGTCTGTATGTGTAGAACTGAGAAATGAGGGGGAAATCACTTTGATAGGATTGTATTGTAGCCCCCCAAATAGTCAGCGGGAAATTGAGGAGCAAATTTGCAAGGAGTTTACAGATAGCTTCAAGAAAAATAGGGTGGTAATAGTTGGGGATTTTAACTTTCCCAACATTGACTGGGACAGCCATAGTATTAGGGACTTTGATGGAGAGAAATTTGTTGTGTATTCAGGAGAAATTTATCATTCAGTATGTGGGTGGTCCTATTGGAGAGGAGGCAAAACTTGATCTCCTCTTGGGAAATAAGGAAGGGCAGGTGACAGAAGTGTTAGTGAGGGATCAGTGACCATAATTCCATTAGTTTTAAGATAGCGATGGAGAACAATAAGTCTGGCCCAAAAGTTAAAATTCTAAATTGGGGTAAGGCCAATTTTGATGGTATGAGACAGGGACTTTCTAAAGTTGATTGGGGGAGTCTGCTGGCAGGCAAAGGGATGGCTGGTAAGTGGGGGGCTTTCAAAAGTGTGTTAACCAGGGTTCAGGATAAGCACATTCCTCTTAGAGTGAAGGGCAAGACTGGTAGAAGTAGGGAGCTCTGGATGACTCGGGATATTGAGGCCCTGGTCAAGGAGGAGGAGGCACATGACATGCATAAGCAGCTGGGATCTAGTAGATCCCTTGAAGAGTATAGAGGGTGTAGGAGTAGAGTTAAGAGAAATCAGGAGGGCAAAAAGGGGACACGAGATTGCTTTGGCAGATAAGGCAAAGGAGAATCCAAAGAGCTTCTACAAACACAAAGGGCAAAAGAGTAACTAGAGAGAGAGTAGGTCCTCCTAAGGATTAACAAGGTCATCTATGTGCGGATCCATAAGAGACAGGCAAGATCCTAAATGAATATTTCTCATCAGTATTTACTGTTGAGAAAGGCATGGATGTTAGGGGACTTGGGAAGTAAATATTGCAGACTTCAAGAATGTACATACTACAGAGAAGCAGGTGCTGGAAGTCTTAAAGCACATCAAGGTAAATAAATCCCCAGGACCTGATGAAGTGTATCCCAGGACGTTGTAGGAGGGTAGGGAGGAAATTGCAGGTCCCCTAGCAGAGGCATTTGTATCATTGACAGCCACAGGTGAGGTGCCTAAAGATTGGAGGGTGGCAAATGTTGTGCCTTTAAGGAGGGCTGAGGGAAAAGCCTGGGAACTACACGCCGGTGAGCCTAACGTCTGTAGTGGGTAAGTTGTTAGAAGGTATTCTGGGAGACAGGATCTACAGACATTTAGAGGCAAGGACTGATTAGGGACAGTCAGCATGGTTTCGTGTGGGGAAAATCACATCTCACGAATTTGATTGAGTTTTTTGAAGGGGTAATCAAGAAGGTAGATGAGGGCAGTGCAATTGATGTTACCTACATGGACTTTATTTAGCAAGGCCTTTGACAAGGTATTGCATGGTAGGTTGTTGCATCAGGTTAAATCTCACTGGATCCAGGGTGAGATGGCCAAATGGATATAAAATTGGCTTGATGACAGAAGATAGAGGGTGGTTGTAAAGGGCTGTTTTTCAAACTGGAGGTCTGTGACCCGTGGTGTGCCTCAGGGATCGATGCTAGTTTCACTGTTATTTGTCATTTACATTAAGATTTGGATGAGAATTTAGGAGGCATAGTTAGTAAGTTTGCAGATGTCACCAAGATTGGTGGCACAGTAGGTTAGTATTGTTGCTTCACAGCGCCAGGGACCCAGGTCTGATTCCAGGCTTGGGTCACTGTCTGTGTGGAGTTTGCACACTCTCCCCGTGTCTGCGTGGGTTTCCTCCGGATGCTCCAGTTTCCTCCCACAGCCTGAAAGATGCGCTGGTTAGGTGCATTGACCCGAACAGGCGCTGGACTGTGGCAACTAGGGGAATTTCACAGTAACTTCATTGCAGTGTTAATGCAAGCCTTACTTGTGACTAATAAATAAATTTTACTTTACTTTATAATGGACAGTGAAGGTTATCTTGGATTGCAATGGGATCTTGATCAATTGGGCTCATGGGTTGATGAATAGCAGATGGAGTTTAACTTGGATAAATGCGAGGTGATGCATTTTGGTAGATCGAACCAGGACAGGACTTATTCAGTTAATGGTAGGGCATTGGGGAGAGTTATAGAACAAAGAGACCTAGGGGTACAGGTTCATAGCTCCTTGAAAGTGGAGCCACAGGTGGACAGAGTGGTGAAGAAGGCATTCAACATGCTTGGTTTCGTTGGGCAGAGCATTGAATACAGGAGTTGGGATGTCTCGTTGAAGTTGTACAAGGCATTGATAAAGCCACACTTGGAATACTGTGTACAGTTCTGGTCACCCTATTATAGAAAGGATATTATTAAACTAGAAAGAGTGAAGGTTTACCGGGATGCTACCAGGAATTGATGGTTTGAGTTATAAAGAGAGGCTGGGACTTTGCTCCCTGGAGCGTGAGAGACTTGGAGGTGATCTTACAGAGGTCTATAAAAAAATGAGGGGCATAGCTCAGTTAGATAGTCAACATCTTTTCCAAAAGGTTGAGGTGTCTCAAACTAAATATAAAAAGGGTCCAGAGGGGCAATTCTTTCACACAGAGGATGGCGAGTGTCTGGAACAAGCTGCCTATATATATATATATATATATATATATATATATATATATATATATATATATATATATATATATATATATATATATATATATATATATATATATATATATATATATATATATATATATATATATATATATATATATATATATATATATATATATATAATACACACACAACCAGTGAATTGTTTAGCTGGTTAACTTACAATTATCCATTTAAACACTCCTTGATACTTTACCTCTTCAAAATTTATTTCCACCACAGACCCAATTCGCAATTGAGCTGTGTCATCGTACCAACATTCTTTTTGATCTTCCATGCTCCATCTCACTGTCAGCAAGTGGATAAAGCACAGAACAAATGGGAATCTGTTCAACTTCCACCACCTGCAGGCCAGATCCAAGGTCATCCCCACACTCTATCACTGTACTACAGTATGCAGACTATGCTTCCATCTGTGCACATCTGGAAGCGGAGCTCCAAATCATCAACAACATCTTCAGTGAGGCGTATGAGCCTTACACATCTGTAAGACAAAAGTCCCCCTCCCCACACTTGAGGCCTGTCAACAAGGGTAGACATCAATGGTGAGATTCAGGGCCGCCTTCAGTGCGCCAGCGCAGCTTTCGGCCACCTGACAGGACCTCTGACTCAGCAACAAGTTCAGACTACAAAGCAGTCCTATATGGCTCAGAAATGTGAACTGTGTACAGCAGACACCTCAAGATCCTGGGGAAGTACCACCAGCACTCAGTCTAACATCCCCGGCATTAAAGCATTGACCATGCGCGATCAGCTCTGCTGGACCGCATCGTCTGCCTGCCTGACATGAGATTCCCGAAACAAGCATTCAATCCAGAGTTTTGACACGGCAAGTGAACCCTAGGAGGCAGAGAAAATGCTTCAAGAACACCCCCTACTGTATCATTACCACCAACACCTGAGGATTCCTGGCCCAAGACCACCCAGAGTGGAGGAAAAGCATCTGAGAAGGAGCTAAAACCTCATATTCCATCGCCAAGAGCAACTGAAGTCAAGCATTAACAGTGAAAGGAACACATGGCAACCCAGGCACCTCAACCACCGGTACCAGAACTGGCTCGGTCATAGAAGACAGAGGATTGCAGTGGAAGGGTGCATTTTTATATATGTATATATATGATTTGGAGGTTTGATTAGTAAGTTTGCGGACAACACAAAGGTTGGTGGATTTGCGGATAGCGATGAGGGCCATCACAGGATACAGCAGGATATAGATTGCTGGGAAACTTGGGCGGAGAGATGGCAGATGAAGTTTAATCCAGACAAACGTGAGGTAATATATTTTGGAATGTCTAATACAGATGGGAAATGTACAGTAAATGGCAGAATCCTGAAGAGTATTGATAGACAGAGGAATCTGAGTGTACAGGTATACAGGACACAAAGTGGCAACACAGGTGAAGAAGGTAGTCAAGGAGGCATACGGCATGCTTGCCTTCATCGGCCGGGGCATTGAGTTTAAAAATTGGCAAGTCATGTTGCAGCTTTATAGGTAGGCCACACTTGGAATATAGTGTTCAATTCAGGTCGCCACACTACCAGAAGGATGTGGGGGCTTTGGAGAGGGTACAAAAAAGATTTACCAGGTGTCGCCTGGTATGGAGGGCATGAGCTATGAGGAAGATTGGAGAAGTTTGGTTTGTTCTCACTGGAACGACGGAGGTTGAGAGGCGACTTGATAGAAGTCTACAAGATTATGAGGGGCATGGACAGAGTGGATAGTCAGAAGCTTTTTCCCAGGGTGGAAGAGTCAATTACTCGGGGGCATAGGTTTAAGGACAAAAGTGGGGACTTATGCTTGGAGCCCAAAGAGGTAGGGGAGATCCTAAATGAATACTTTGCGTCGGTATTCACAAAGGAGAGGGATGTGTTGACTGGGAGTGTCTCGGAGGGGAGTGTTGAACCGTTGGAGAAAATCTCCATTACAAAGGAGGAAGTGTTAGGTTTGTTAGAGAATATAAAGACTGACAAATCCCCAGGGCCTGATGGAATCTATCCAAGGCTGCTCAGGGAGACGAGGGGTGAAATCGTTGGGCCTCTGACGCAAATCTTTGTCTCGTCACTGGACACAGGTGAGGTCCCAGAGGATTGGAGGATAGCCAATGTGGTCCCGTTATTTAAGAAGGGTAGGAAGGATAACTCGGGTAATTATAGGCCGGTGAGCTTGACGTCCGTGGTGGGGAAGTTGTTGGAGAAGATTCTTAAAGATAGGATGTATGCGTATTTAGAAAGGAATAAACTCATTAACGATAGTCAACATGGTTTTGTGAGAGGGAGGTCATGCCTCACTAACCTGGTGGAGTTTTTTGAAGAAGTGACCAAAATGGTTGACGAAGGAAGGGCCGTGGATGTTGTCTATATGGACTTTAGTAAAGCGTTTGACAAAGTCCCTCATGGTAGGCTAGTGAAAAAGGTTGGATCCCATGGGATAAAGGGGGAGGTGGCTAGATGGGTGGAGAACTGGCTTGGTCATAGAAGACAGAGGGTGGTAGTGGAAGGGTCTTTTTCCGGCTGGAGGCCTGTGACTAGTGGTGTACCGCAGGGCTCTGTATTGGGACCTCTGCTGTTTGTGATTTATATAAATGATCTGGAAGAAGGAGTAACTGGGGTGATCAGTAAGTTTGCGGACGACACAAAACTGGCAGGACTTGCAGATAGTGAGGAACATTGTCAGAGGCTACAGAAGGATATAGATAGGCTGGAAATTTGGGCAAGGAAATGGCAGATGGAGTTCAATCCTGATAAATGCGAAGTGATGCATTTTGGTGGGAATAATGTAGGGAGGAGCTACACGATAAATGGAAGAACCATAAAGGGTGTAGATACGCAGAGGGACCTGGGTGTGCAAGTCCACAGATCTTTGAAGGTGACGTCACAGATGGAGAAGGTGGTGAAGAAGGCATATGGCATGCTTGCCTTTATAGGATGGGGCATAGAGTATAAAAGTTGGGGTCTGATGTTGCAGATGTATAGAACGTTGGTTCGGCCGCATTTGGAATACTGCATCCAGTTCTGGTCGCCACACTACCAGAAGGACGTGGAGGCTTTGGAGAGAGTACAGAGGAGGTTTACCAGGATGTTGCCTGGTATGGAGGGGCTTGGTTATGAGGAGAGATTGGGTAAACTGGGGTTGTTCTCCTTGGAAAGACGGAGGATGAGGGGAGACTTAATAGAGGTGTATAAAATTATGAAAGGCATAGATAGGGTGAACGGTGGGAAGCTTTTCCCCGGGTCGGTGGTGACGTTCACGAGGGGTCATAGGTTCAAGGTGAAGGGGGGGAGGTTTAACACAGATATCAGAAGGACATATTTCACACAGAGGGTCGTGGGGGCCTGGAATGTGTTGCCGGGCAAGGTGGTGGAGGCGGACACACTGGGAACGTTTAAGACTTATCTAGACAGCTATATGAACGGAGTGGGAATGGAGGGATACAAAAGAGTGGTCTAGTTTGGACCAGGGAGCGGCGCGGGCTAATTGTTCCTGGTTTCTCGTTTCAAGGCTTCATTCTATGATCATCTTGCTGGTGCCAGTACAGAGCGAGACTGCGGATAGTTGGGAACCTGTCTCGGGGGCAGGGAATTCATATGGTGTTCGTGGAAGTGGAAATGACTAGGGTTGGGAAGCATTTTCCGATCGGGGCCATTGTGATCTCCTGGACTCGTTTCGAGTCAGGGGGTCGGAGGGGAATTTCCCAGATTTTCTTTTCCCCATATTGGCCCTGGGGTTTTTCACTCTGGGTTTTCACCTCTCCCTGGAGATCACATGGTCTGGAATGGGGGGGAGGGGGTGAGTTAATAGGTTGTAATGAACAAAGCATCGTAGCTGTGAGGGACAGCTCGGTGGATAGGATATTGGTATGTAGATAGGCTGGAAAATTGGGTGGGGATCCTGGACCGGGGAGCGGCGCGGGCTTGGAGGGCCGAAGGGCCTGTTCCTGTGCTGTATTGTTCTTTGTGTGATGGGGCAAGGTTTAAAGGAGATGTATCAGGCAAGTTGTTTTTTACACAGAGGGTGGTGGGTGCCTGGAATTCACTGCCAGGAGAGGTAGTGGAAGCAGATATGATAATGACTTTTCAGGGGCACCTTGACAAATACATGAAGAAGAATATTATTAGTGGGACAGTAGTGGGAACTTGTGTATGGAGTCAGTAGAGATAGGCGAGGTGATGAATGAATACTTTTCTTCAGTGTTCACCAAGGAGAGGGGCCATGTTTTTGAGGAAGAGAAGGTGTTACAGGCTAATAGGCTGGAGGAAATAGATGTTCGGAGGGAGGATGTCCTGGCAGTTTTGAATAAACTGAAGGTCGATAAGTCCCCTGGGCCTGATGAAATGTATCCTAGGATTCTTTGGGAGGCAAGGGATGAGATTGCAGAGCCTTTGGCTTTGATCTTTGGGTCCTCGCTGTCCACGGGGATGATGCCAGAGGACTGGCGAATGGCGAATGTTGTCCTCTGTTTAAGAAAGGGAATAGAAATGACCCTGGTAATTATAGACCGGTTAGTCTTACTTCGGTGGTTGGGAAATTGATGGAAAAGGTCCTTAGAGATGGGATTTACGACCATTTAGAAAGATGCGGATTAATCCGGGATAGTCAGCACGGATTCGTGAAGGGCAAGTCGTGCCTCACAAATTTGATAGAATTTTTTGAGGAGGTAACTAAGTGTGTTGATGAAGGTAGGGCAGTTGATGTCATATACATGGATTTTAGTAAGGCGTTTGATAAGGTCCCCCATGGTCGGCTTATGATGAAAGTGAGGAGGTGTGGGATAGAGGGAAAGTTGGCCAATTGGATAGGTAACTGGCTGTCTGATCGAAGACAGAGGGTGGTGGTCGATGGAAAATTTTTGGATTGGAGGCAGGTTGCTAGCGGAGTGCCGCAGGGATCAGTGCTTGGTCCTCTGCTCTTTTGTGATTTTTATTAATGACTTAGAGGAGGGGGCTGAAGGGTGGATCAGTAAATTGGCTGATGACACCAAGATTGGTGGAGTAGTGGATGAGGCGGAGGGCTGTTGTAGGCTGCAAAGAGACATAGATAGGATGCAAAGCTGGGCTGAAAAATGGCAAATGGAGTTTAACCCTGATAAATGTGAGGTGATTCATTTTGGTAGGACTAATTTAAATGTGGATTACAGGGTCAAAGGTAGGGTTCTGAAGACTGTGGAGGAACAGAGAGATCTTGGGGTTCATATCCACAGATCTCTAAAGGTTGCCACTCAAGTGGATAGAGCTGTGAAGAAGGCCTATAGTGTGTTAGCTTTTATTAACAGGGGGTTGGAGTTTAAGAGCCGTGGGGTTATGCAGCAACTGTACAGGACCTTGGTGAGACCACATTTGGAATATTGTGTGCAGTTCTGGTCACCTCACTATAAGAAGGATGTGGAAGCGCTGGAAAGAGTGCAGAGGAGATTTACCAGGATGCTGCCTGGTTTGGAGGGTAGGTCTTATGAGGAAAGGTTGAGGGAGCTAAGGCTGTTCTCTCTGGAGTGGAGGAGGCTGAGGGGAGACTTAATAGAGGTTTATAAAATGATGAAGGGAATAGATAGAGTGAACGTTCAAAGACTATTTCCTCGGGTGGATGGAGCTATTACAAGGGGGCATAACTATAGGGTTCGTGGTGGGAGATACAGGACGGATATCAGAGGTAGGTTCTTTACGCAGAGTGGTTGGGGTGTGGAATGGACTGCCTGCAGTGATAGTGGAGTCAGACACTTTAGGAACATTTAAGCGGTTATTGGATAGGCACATGGAGCACACCAGGATGATAGGGAGTGGGATAGCTTGATCTTGGTTTCAGATAAAGCTCAGCACAACATCGTGGGCCGAAGGGCCTGTTCTGTGCTGTACTGTTCTATGTTCTATGATCCCTGGAGGGATAAGGGGTTTTAGTTCAGTCGGGCAGCATGGTCAGTGCTGGCTTGGAGGGCCGAAGGGCCTGTTCCTGTAATTTTCTTTGTTCCTCCAGCTATCCTCTGCCCCACCTGAGCGAGAGCATAGGTCACATATTGGACTCCTCAGTTACCTGAGAACTCATATTTAATGTGAAAGCAAGTCCTCCTCGGTTCCAAGGGCCTGCCTAAGAGAAGAGCGCTAATAGTCTTGAGGAGATACTGGGCATGGCTATTCCCCACATTAGTCGGCTCGGTTATTTCAGATGGCTGGATAACGACACAGGGATGCTGACAGCACTGGCTCAATTCCTATAACAGCTAAAGTTATTCTCAACCTTGCCCCTTGCCTGAGGTGCGGTGACCCTCAGGTTAAATCACCATCAGTCAGCTCTCGCCACTCAAAGAGGAGAGCAGCCTATGGTCACCTGGGACTATGGTGACTTTAACACTTTTAAACAGCAGAGACTGGAGGTGGACCTGGGGAAAAGGGAGAGATTTCGCATCTCGAACTTGCATGGAAAGGTGCTCGGGAAGTGAAGGTACTGTTGGGAGTAATTGAGGACTGGACCAGAGAGAGTAATACAAATTTGGTGGTGACATCACGATGGGTATAGCAAAAATGGCAGTGAATGATCCAATGGCTGCTAAGGTGAAAGCCGAGGACAAGGAAAATGCTATCCAGTAGGGGGGGGAGTGGATGGAGTTTGTGCAGAAGTGTGGGAAATGGCAGAGTCACATTTTGGGGCCTGTCAGCCCTGGTTGCAAAGTGGGGATCTGAATCTTCTACTGAGGAAAAAGGAAGATATATCAAAGTGCTCATGTGGAATACTGCGCCACCAGAATAGATGTGATTGTGACAGAGAAAGAGAATGGACACCCAGAGGAGCATACAGAGGGCACAGAGTAAGATAGACACTAGTTATAGAGAGGTGGTCACACCTCCGGTTCAGTCAGGTAGATGGATAACCACCAGGTGAGCAGGCAAGTAATGCAGGAGTCTCTTTTGGCTATTCCCCTTCTCTAACAGGTATACTGTTTTTTGTATACTATGGGGGGAGGGGGGGGGGGGGGGGGTGTAGCCTCTCAGGGGAGCATAACTGCAGCAGCCTGTGGCACCACAGCTAGCTCTGCAGGGTCAGGCAAAGTCCAAGCGAGCGATAGCGGTAGAAGACTCGTGCGTTAAGGGCACAAACAGGCATTTCTGTGGCCGCATTTGAGACTCCAGGATGGTGCGTTGCCTCCCTGATGCCAGGGTCAAGGATGTCTCTGAGCGGTTGCATGAAATTCTTAAGTGGGAGGGTGAGCACCCAAGGCTGTTGCGCACATTAGTACCAACAACACAGGTTGAATGAGGGATGAAGTCCTGCAAAGTGAGTATAGGGAGTTAGGAAAGAGGCTGAAAAACAGGCCCTCAAGGGTAGTAATCTCTGGATTAATGCCAGCGCCACGTGCTAGTCAGGCAAGGAATAATAAGATAGGACAGATGAACGTGTGGCTAAGGAGCTGGTGCAGGGGTCAGGTTTCAGGTTCTTGGATCATTGGCACCTTCTCTGGGGTAGGGGCGACCTGTACAAGAGGGACGGGTTGCACCTAAACTGGAGGGTAACCAATATCCTTGCAGGGAGGTTTGCTAGTGCTACTCGGTAAGGTTTAAACTAGAGTGGCAGGGGGCTGGGAACCACAACAGCAGGTCAGCAAGTGGAGGGATTCAGGGGAGAGTAGATGTCAGGACCAGAAAGTCTGAGAGGAAGGACAGGTTAATGAACACAATGGGACTGATGGGCTGAAGTGTGTTTATTTCAACACAAGGAATATTATGGATAAGGCAGATGAGCTTAGAGCCTGGATCAGGTCATGGGACTATGGTGTTGTGACCAGAGGGCTAATACTGCCTGCTCAACATTCCAACTGAGGGACCTGATAGGGTGAACAGTTGGAAGCTTTTACCCCCCAAGGCAGAAATGACAATTACAAGCAGGTAAGGGGGTAAATATTTAGTAGAGATGTGCAGGCAAAGTTTTGTTTTTTACACAGAGTGCTGGGGGCCTGGAATGCACGGCCAAGTGAGGCGGTTGGGGCAGACACGTTAGCCACATTTAAGACTTATCCGGATAGACATATGAACAGACGGGGAATAGAGGGATACAGGCGGTTGGTCTAGATAGGACAACATGATCGGCATAGACTTGGAGGGTCAAAGGGCCTGTCCCTGTGCTGTACTATTCTTTGTGGTAAAAGAAGTGGAGGAATTGTATTATCAGGGAGAATGTCACATCTGCACTCAGAGGACATACAAGAAGCCTCATCCACTGAGGTAATATTGGTAGAGCGCAAAAATAAGTGTGCAATCATCCTGATGGGACTATACTATAGGCCCCCCAACAGCCACCGGGACATTAAGGAACAAATATGTAGGCAGATTATGGAAAGATGCAACAACAGGATTGTCATAGTGGGTAACCTTAACTTCCCCAGTATTGACTGGGACTTCCTTAGAGCAAGAGCTTAATGGGGCAGAATTTCTTGGGTGCATCAAACAGGATTTCTTGAAACATTTGTGGATAGTCCAACCAGAGGAGGAGCCATACTAGGCCTTGTATTGGCAAATGAGCCTGGCCAGGTAACTGGCCTTTCAGTGGGAGAGCCTTTTGTAAAGTGATCACAACTCGCAAGTTTTAAGATAGCTATGAATAAAGATAAGTCAGGACCTTGTGGGAAGGTACAAAATTGGGGGAGGACAATTTACAACCGTATTAGGCAGGAGCTAGGGAGAGTTAATTGGGAACAGCTGATATCGGGCAAGTCCACATTTGACATATGGGAGTTGTTGAAAGACTGACTGATCAGAGTTCAAGACTGGCATGTTCCAGTAAGGAGAAAGGGCAATGATAGGCAAGGGACCCTCGGATAACGAGGGAGGCTGTGAATTTAGTCAAAAAGGAAAAAAAGCATAGGTTTAGGAAACTAAAATTGGACCTATAAGGAATATAAAGAAAGCAGGAAAGAACGCAAGCCAGGAATTAGGAGAGCAAGGAGGGGCCATGAAATGACCATGGCAAATAGGGTTAAAGAAAATCCCATACATACATTAAAGACAAGAGGATGACTAGGGAGAGGATAGGACCACTTAAGAATAAAGGATGGAACTTGTGTTTGGAGGCAGAGAAAATGGGAGAGATGCTAAACGAGTACTTTGCGTCGGTATTCACCAAGGAGGTGGTCACGGTGGATAGTGAGATCAGTGTGGAACATGCTAATATGCTAGGGCATTTTGAGGTCAAGAAACAAGTGGTGTCGGGTCTCTTGAAGAGCATTAAGGAAGATAAGTCCCCAGGGCCTGATGGGATCTACCCCAGGTTATTGAGAGACAAGAGAGGAGATTGGTGGGGCCCTGGCAAAAATCTTTATAACCTCACTAACCACTGGAGAGGTCCTAGAGGACAGGCGAGTAGCTAATGTTGCTCCTCTGTTCAAGAAAGGAAATAGGGATAATCTAGGGAATTATAGACTAGCGAGTCTCACATCGGTGGTTGGACAGCTATTGGAGAGGACTCTTAGGGATATGATTTACACACAAGTGGAAAAGCATGGCCTAATTATGGAACATCAGCATGGCTTCGTGTGGGGCAGGTTATGTTTTACAAACTTGGTTGATTTTTTTTTGAGGTGACGGTGAAGGTGATTGATGAGGGTAGAGCAGTGGATGTTGTCGACATGGATTTTAGTAAGACCTTTGACCTGATTGTATGTTCATCCAGAAGATTGAGATGCATGGGATTCACGGTGACGTGGCCACTTCGATTCAGAATTGGCTTGCCCATAGAAGTCAAATAGTAGTGGTGGAAGGGTGTTTTTCTGGTTGGAGGTTCGTGACTAATGGTGTACCACAGGGATCCTTACTGGGACTTCTGCTATTTGTGATATATATAAATGACTTGAATGAAAACGTACATGGGTGGGTTAGTAAGTTTGCAGACGACAAAGACAGGTGAAGTTGTGGATCATGTAGAAGGTTGTCAAAGGATACAGCGGGATGTAGATCAGTTGCAATTATGGGCGGAGAAATGGCAGATGGAGTTTAATTCAGGCATGTGTGAGGTGCTGCACTTTAGATGACCAAATGTTATGGAAGTATACAGTTAATGGCAGGACCCTGGACAGCATTAATATACAGGGGGATCTTGGGGTTCAAGTCCATAGCTCTCTGAAAGTGGCCACACAAGTAGATTGGGTGGTAAAAATGGCGTATGGCATGCTTGTCTTTATTGCTCGGGGCATTGAGTACAAGAGCCAGGGTGTCATGTTGTAGCTTTATAAAACCTTGTTTGGGCCACACTTGAGTATTGTGTTCAATTCTGGTCCCAACATTTCAGGAAGGATGTGAAGGCTTTGGTAAGGGTGCAGAAGAGGTTTACATTGATGATGCCTGGTTTAGAGGGTATAGAACATAGAACATAGAACAGTACAGCACAGAACAGGCCCTTCGGCCCACGATGTTGTGCCGAGCTTTATCTGAAACCAAGATCAAGCTATCCCACTCCCTATCATCCTGGTGTGCTCCATGTGCCTATCCAATAACCGCTTAAATGTTTCTAAAGTGTCTGACTCCACTATCACTGCAGGCAGTCCATTCCACACCCCAACCACTCTCTGCGTAAAGAACCTACCTCTGATATCCGTCCTGTATCTCCCACCACGAACCCTATAGTTATGCCCCCTTGTAATAGCTCCATCCACCCGAGGAAATAGTCTTTGAACGTTCACTCTATCTATCCCCTTCATCATTTTATACACCTCTATTAAGTCTCCCCTCAGCCTCCTCCACTCCAGAGAGAACAGCCCTAGCTCCCTCAACCTTTCCTCATATGACCTACCCTCCAAACCAGGCAGCATCCTGGTAAATCTCCTCTGCACTCTTTCCAGCGCTTCCACATCCTTCTTATAGTGAGGTGACCAGAACTGCACACAATATTCCAAATGTGGTCTCACCAAGGTCCTGTACAGTTGCAGCATAACCCCACGGCTCTTAAACTCCAACCCCCTGTTAATAAAAGCTAACACACTATAGGCCTTCTTCACAGCTCTATCCACTTGACTGGCAACCTTTAGAGATCTGTGGATATGGACCCCAAGATCTCTGTTCCTCCACAGTCTTCAGAACCCTACCTTTGACCCTGTAATCCACATTTAAATTTGTCCTACCAAAATGAATCACCTCACATTTATCAGGGTTAAACTCCATTTGCCATTTTTCAGCCCAGCTTTGCATCCTATCTATGTCTCTTTGCAGCCTACAACAGCCCTCCACCTCATCCACTACTCCACCAATGGGTATGAGCTATAAGCAGAGGCTAACAAACTAACGTTGTTTTCTCTGGAACGGCGGAGGCTGAGGGAAGACCTGATCGAACTCTATAATATTATGAGAGGCATAGATAGGGTTGACAGTCAGAATCTTTTTCTCCCAGAGTTGAAATGTCTAATATTAGGGGGCAAACACTTAACGTGAGAGCGGGAAAGTTCAAAGGAGATGAGGGGCAAGTATTGTACACAGAGTGGTAGGTGTCTGGAACGCACTGCCAGGGATGATGGCGGAGGCAGATACGGCAGAGGCAATTGAGGGGCTTTTAGAGTAGGACATGAACATTGAAGGAATAGAGGGATATGGAACAAGGGCAGGTAGAAGGGATTAGTTTAATTTGGCATCATGTTCGGCACAAAATGGCAGACCGAAGGGCCTGTTTCTGTGCTGCACTGTTCTAAGTTCTATGCTTTAATGGAAGAAAGATATAGGGGGTTACAGGTATCGAAATGTCATAGAGTCCTGAAAAGAATCCTGACAGTGAAGAGGCCAATTTGCCCAGATTCTGCACCGATTTTCTTATAGAGTATCTTACAGAATATTTTCTCCCCACTCTATCCCTATAAGTCCACACATTTACCATGGCTATTTCATTTAACCCACACATCCTGGGACATTAAGGTACAATTTATCATTGCCAATCCATTGAACCTGCATATCTTTGGACTGTGAGAGGAAACAGGGACACTTGGAGGAAGCCCATGCAGACACGGGGAGAATTTACACACCCCACAGAGTCACTCAAGGCTGGAATTGAACCTGGGTACTTGGTGCTGAGGCGCAACAATGCTAACCACTGTGCCACCCCAATATAAATGTATTTCACAGTTGAAAAGAAAGGAAAATACTGTTGCGCTGACCGTGTTCAGACTTTGTCTCTGAGCTTTTGGACAGATAGACAGCAGAGAGTTCAGCCCATGGAGATTGGGGCGGGGGGGGCTGGAGGAGTGCACAGGAGAGTGTGCACGACAGGGAGAACACCAAGTAGAGCAGCAGATAGAGGGAGAAAAACAGAAATAAAATAGATACTTCTCTGTTCAGTAAAAGAAAAGATAATAGAGCTAAGTATGATTTAAGGGGACCAACATTTTTTTGTCATAAGAACGAACATCTGAAGATACCATCAGCGCCACTTGTGAAAAACCAGTCATTTTCAATTGGAAAAGACCAGTGCATGGAGGATTACAAGAATCTAGTGTTCACGGGTGAAGTCTCCACACCACATGTTTATCCAGCAAAGCAGGGAAACGAGCTCAATTGCTGATAGTAATAGAAGAGAAACTCTCACTAGAAGATAGTCTCTTTAAGAATAAGATATTGGTAAGGCCACACTTGGAATACTGTGTACAGTTTTGATCACCCTATTATAGAAAGGATATTATTAAACTGGAAAGAGTGCAGAAAAGATTTACTAGGATGTACTGGGACTTGATGGTTTGAGTTATAAGGAGAGGTTAGATAGACTAGGACTTTTTTTCTCTGAAACATAGGAGCCCTAGGGGTGATCTATAAAATAATGAGGGGCATAGATCAGCTAGATAGTCAATATCTTTTCCCAAAGGTAGGGGAGTCTAAAACGAGAGGGGCATAGGTTTAAGGTGAGAGGGTCCAGAGGGGCAATTTTTTCATGGAGGGCGGTGAATGTCTGGAACAAGCTGCCAGAGATTGTAGTCGAGGCAGGTACAATTTTGGCTTTTAAAAAGCGTTTAGACAGTTACATGGGTAAGATGGGTATAGAGGATAAGGGCCAAACGCAGGCAACTGGGACTCGCTTAGGGGTTAAAAAAGGGGCGGCATGGACAAGTTGGGCCGAAAGACCTGTTTCCATGCTGTATGACTATGCTCAAATCCTCTCGCTCTGAAGGCGAGCTACCATTTGCTTCCTTTACTGTCTGCTGTACCTGCACACTTACTTTCATTTCACTGACGATGCACGAGGACACCAAGATCCCGCTATCCCCCTCTCTCAATTTACACCCATTCAAATAATAATCTGCCTTCCTATTATTGCTATCAAAGTGGATAACCTCACATTTATCTGCATCTACTATGCGTATGTCCACTCATTCAGCCTGTCCAAAACACACAAGCATCTCTGCATCCTCCTCACAGCCCATCCTCCAATCCAACTTTGTATCATCTGCAAATTTGGAGATAATATAATTTGTTCCCTCTCAAAATGTGAACATTTGGGGTCCTAGCATAGATCCCTGCAGTACCCACTCGTCACTGCCCACCAATCTTAAAACGACCCATTTATGTCAACTCTTTGCTTCCTGTCTGCTAACCAGCTTTTTGTCCATCAAGACAATACCCACAATCCCATGCACTTTAACTCTATAGGATTCGGGTCAGGGACTTTGTCGAAAGTGTTCTGAAAGTCTAAATAAACCACATCCACTGGTTCTCCTTTGTCACCTCTACTAGTTACATCGT
Source organism: Mustelus asterias (assembly GCF_964213995.1). NCBI lineage: Eukaryota > Metazoa > Chordata > Chondrichthyes > Carcharhiniformes > Triakidae > Mustelus > Mustelus asterias. The sequence continues at coordinate 24,866,219 of NC_135829.1, read as the reverse complement.
CAAAGAATTCCAATAGATTCACCTATTTGTTCCTTTAATGCCTGCCTTTGCATGTCCACTGACCTTCCTTTCAGTAATGTTTCTCAGTCTATCTTAGTCAATTCATGTCTCATACCATCATAGTTACCTTTGAGATTCAGAACCCTGGTCTGAGAATGAACTAAGTCACTATCCACCTTGAAAAAGAATTCTATCATATTATTGTCACTCATCCCCAAGAGTTCTCTCTCAAATAGATTGCCAACTAATCCTTTCTCATCACACAATACCCAATCCAAGATGGCCTGTTCCCGTTTATTCCTCAACGTATTGGTCCAGAAAACCATCCTGCATACTCCTCCTCTATTGTACTGTGACTAATTTGATTCTCTCAATCTATATGCAGATTTAAAGTCAGCCATAATCACAGATGTTCCTTTGACACATGCATCTCTGATGTCCTGTCTGATGCTATTCCCAACATTACCACCACAGTTTAGTGATCTATATACCAGCCCCGCAAATGTTTTTTGCCCCTTGGTGTTTCTTAACTTGACCCATACAGATTCCACATAGTCTGTGCTAATATATTTTCTCAATATCGTATCAATATCTTCTTTATTCAACAATGCAACTCCACCACCTTTTCCTTTCTGTTTGTCCTTCCTAAACATTGAATAGCCCTCAATGTTTAGTTCCCATCCTTGGTCACCTTGGAGCCATATCTCCGTAATGCCAATTATACCATATCCCTTTACATCTACCTGCGCAACTACTTCATCTATTTTGTTTTGGATGCAGAGTGCTCAGGTACAAACCTTAAGGCAAGCTCTTTTAATGTTTCTTGTCCCGTTCCTACTATTTTTTACTGTATTGATTAAGGGTATTAATGGAGGTAGTTTAGTGTTCCGTTGCATGAAGGCAATTTAAAATGTTTCATTTCTGTATTCCAGTTGTGGCAAATGTGTTGAAGCTATCTATTAATGGTTTCTGTTTTACATTAGGAAATAATCTCACTGGAGATATAGTGCCGCTGCTTCCAGTGATGTCAGGTAGGCAAGGGGGAAAGGGGAAGAGAAAGAGAGAGAGAAGAAAAGTGAGAGGAGGTCCCACTGAGACAAAAGGTTACAGCTGGTGTAGCCAGCAGAGGGAAGAAAGTTGCAAGTCTTCAGCAAGCTACCGGGACTGCAACAAGGAATTATCCACATATTCCACACAACAGTAGGCATAGTTAGGACACATTTGGTAATCATGGCAACATTCATTTGATTGCGAGGAAGTGAACTGAGTTGAAGTCGAAGTTGTTCAACGCTAATCAAGGATGGCATCTATCTGGAAACAACACTATGTAGAATCTGTTTGGGTAGAGATAAAAAAATAGCAATGGTAAGAGATCACTTGTGGGACAGGCATACAGGGTGTCTACAAAACTTAATGTGATAATCATGGATGACTTTAATCTCTACATTAGGAAAATCAGATTGGCAAAGATAGCCTGGAAAATGAGTTCATAGTGTGTTTTTCAGATAATTTCTTCGAGCATTGCATTGTAAACAGGCTATCCTAGACCATGTGCTTTGAGACAGGATTAATCAATAACCTTATAGTAAAGAAGCCTCGAGGTGACAGCAATCATAAGATAGTAGAAATTCATGTTCAGTTTGAAAGTGAGAAGTGTGGGTCAATGGCTGGTGTTTAGACCTAAAAAAGGTATGAAAGTAGAGCTGGTTACGGCAAACTACAAAGCTAGGTTTCAAGGTAGCCCAGCAGAGTTGCAGTGGCGGAGCTACAACGCTTAGAAAAGATTTATCCCCGTGAGAAAGGGAGGCTCGTAGAGAGGGATGCATCACCTGTGTCCAAGAAAGAAAGTTAAGGATAGTATTAAATTGACATACAAAGAGATTGGGCTGTTTAGGCCTATACTTCGAAGTTTAGAAGAATGGGAGATGATCTAATTGAGGTGTGCAAGATAAGGGGGATTGACAAAGTAGTAGGTGGAGAGAATGTTTCCTCTTGCAGGGCAACCTAGAACAAGGTGTCATAATTTTAGGATAAGGGGTCGCAGATTTAAAACAGATGGTGTGAAATCACTTCTCTCAAAGAATCATGAGTCTGTGGCATTCACTACCCCAATGCTGGGATTTTAAGTAAATTTAAGAGGGGGACAGGGTTTTAATTAGTAAAGGTTTGAAGGGCTATGGTGAAATGGCAGGTAAGTGGAGCTGAGGCCAAGATGAAATCAGCCATGATTATATTAAATGGTGGAGCAGGCGCAAGGGACTAAATGGCCTCCTCCTAAAATTATAGAATCATAGAACCTCCCCCCCACCCTTGGCCCATAGCCCTGAATGTTTGCTGTGTCAAGTGTCCATCCAGATACTCTGTTCCAATGAATAGAGACTCCACCACTTGGGGTGATTACCCACTCAGTCCCAATTGGTCCCTCAAGCCAGGTGACCATCTCCTGCTGTGGTGCCCTTAAAGGGCACATCCTTCCCCCTTTAACTCCTTTATACAATCTTCAATAACTAAGTTACTCAATCCTAAACTCTAAACATTATACACATGAATTCAACAATTATAAGTGTTGTACAGAGTCATAGAATCATGGAATCTACAGTGTAGAAGGAGGCCATTTGGCCCATAGAGCTTGCACCAACAACAGGTCCCATCCCCGTAACCCCATAACCCCTCATATTCACAGTCCTAATCCCCCTGACACCAAGAGGCAATTCATCATGGCCAATCAACCTGACCCGCACATGTTTGGACTATGGGAGGAAACCGGAGCACCCGGAGGAAACGCACACAGACACGGGGAAAATGTGCAAACTCCACACAGTCACCAGAGGCCAGAATTGAACCCGGGTCCCTGGTACTGTGATGCAGCAGTGCTAACCACTGTGCCAAGAGTCTTTGAGGGTTTTTCTGCTTCTTGTAGAACAATGTAATTTTTTAGTTCAATATGCTTCCACTGGATCGACATCAACAGGAACTGCAAACAACAAGTATCTCATCTGGCAAAGGCAGTTCATTGCTACAGCAAAAAGAATTAAAGCTCTAGAAGACATTAAACAAGATGAAATGGCTGACAGCAAACTTTTTAAAAAGTTGCAAAAGTTGACAAATTAAAAAAGAACTCAATCAGACAATGTGGAATAAACTGAACTCCACGAAGAAGCAACGTGAAAATATTTCCAAGTCCAGTGAAAACTTGAAACTTGAAAACTAGGGATATGGGGTTAGGGCCTGGGTGGGATTGTGGTCGCTGCAGACTCGATGTGCCAAATGGCCTCTTTCTGTACTGTAGGGTTTCTATGATTCTACATGCTTCCACCGAGACATCAGTTACATCAATAACAGGCCAAGCAGGTACTTCGGTGCCTACAGGTTTGAAGACATGTCTTGATGGCAATGCTGACTGTTGGAGCATCTCAACTTTGCCAGTGATTCAATTGTTACGAACAATCCATTCCTCCATGTCTACTGGATACGACAGGGGTCCGATCACAGAGACAATAATTCCAGGGATCTAACTTGATCCGCTACCAAAGTTCCGTATTACGACACCATGTCATATTCTGTACTATAGAACATAGAACAGTACAGCACAGAACAGGCCCTTCGGCCCACGATGTTGTGCCGAGCTTTATCTGAAACCAAGATCAAGCTATCCCACTCCCTATCATCCTGGTGTGCTCCATGTGCCTATACTATATATGATTTTTATTGTTGCAGTGGTGATGGCTCATTGATGAGATCTTAATGCTTGTTTATGTTTAGACATACATGTGTGCTGGTAATCTTTAACTTGTGTACAGTTCCAAATATGGTCTTTCATGGAGCTCTTCCATACAAGCTTGCTGCTTTTGCATTCACATGACCATTTCAGCAACCTTGTTCTGGTATGTAATCTCAGTTTCTTTCTCTGTCTGCGTTTCTGATTCTGCCATCAATTTCATTGTTTTTTACCTCTGCAGTTAACTTCTCATTGCCAAGCTTCCTTTTCAAGCTCTTATTCTCTCAATTCAAGTTTTCACTGGACTTGGAAATATTTTCACGTTGCTTCTTCGTGGAGTTCAGTTTATTCTACATTGTCTGATTGAGTTCTTTTTTAATTTGTCAACTTTTGCAACTTTTTTTAAGTTTGCTGCCAGTCATTTCATTTTGTTTAATGTCTTCTAGAGCTTTAATTCTTTTTGCTGATTCCTCTATGTTCCTGGTTTATATTGAAGTCATTAACTTCTGCATTTCTTCCAAGGAAAATGTTCTTGCTGGACTTATAGATTTCACAAATGGAATATTCATTTCTACTTGTCTTAACTTTAGCTTCAGTTGATCAGTATGGCGACTTGAGACCACAAATAAGGTAGTCAAATGCGTTTTTCAAAGAAGGAACTTTGTTATAAAAATTAATGATGTGGAGATGCCGGCGTTGGACTGGGGTAAGCACAGTAAGAAGTCTCACAACACCAGGTTAAAGTCCAACAGGTTTATTTGGTAGCAAATACCATAAGCTTTCGGAGCGCTGCCCCTTCGTCAGATGGAGTGAAAATCTGTTCTCCAACAGTGCACAGAGACACAGAAATCAAGTTACAGAATACTAATTAGAATGCAAATCTCTACAGCCAGCCAGGTCTTAAAGGTACAGATAATGTGGGTGGAGGGAACATTAAACACAGGTTAAAGAGATGTGTATTGTCTCCAGACAGAACAGCTAGTAAGATTCTGCAAGATCAGGGGGAAAGCTGTGGGGGTTACTGATAATGTGACATAAATCCAACATCCCGGTTGAGGCCGTCCTCATGTGTGCGGAGCTTGGCTATCAGTTTCTGCTCAGCGACTCTGCGCTGTCGTGTGTCGTGAAGGCCGCCTTGGAGTCGCTGAGCAGAAACTGATAGCCAAGTTTAAATGTTAACATCAATATCTACATCTGTACATGTTGCCTGTAATACCAAGTGGAATTATAATGGGAATTCAAACTTAGCATTTCAGTGTAGCATTGTAGTGCACAGAAAAAATTTGCTGCCAACAATTGATTCCCGATCAGACTCTGCTTCTGATTCCAGCACAATCTTAGAGATTTTATGGTGATACTGCCTCCTTCGGCTAGATGCAATGTGTTCTGACTTTATGCAGGGAGTTTCTACAAAGTCCAGGTATTTCAATGTGTGGATAATGAAATTCTTAATCCCAGGGTCATAATTTCAAGCCCCACTTTAGGTAATTACAATTTTCTTCAATATTTTAATCAAAATAGTTTGTTTCTTTACCAAAACATGTCCTTAAGCTAACAGTTACAAACAGTTCCCCACATTGGAAGTTGATAATCTCCACATTGGAAGTTGAGAATCTCATTTAATGATCTGCCATCATGTAGTTTACAGAGGAGGAACAGTGCTAAATGATAAGTGAACTAAATGCAAGAAATTGCAATTGGTGAAGGACCACACAGAACTAAAAATGCACAACTATTGTTCGCTTGCGTCAAGCCAACTTATTTGTTTGAATACAGCCAGTTGACATACTTAGTTGTTGCCAACTAAGTTTGTATGTGCAGGAAGTGTTCCCCCTCATATTCCAGCACAAACACAACCTTTCCAATTCAGAGGAAAAAGGTCATTAACCTGAAGTGTTCACTCTTTCTACTTCCACAGATGCCGCTAGATTTCAACTTTTTCAGATTTTCTGCATCTGCTGCATTTTGCTTTTGGAGTACGAGAACTTACGGTTACACCAACCAGATTGTAATAAGCAAGCAGGATAACAGCAATCAACAACAAATCTTTCAGAATGCTGAAAAAAGCCATCAAACATGTTAACAGCTTCTTTCTTCAAACAAATTGGCAAACCTGCTGAGCAATTACAACATCTTTTTAAAATCTAAGATTGTACAGCTTAATTTTTAGATTTAGATCAATAAATCCAACATTTGATTCATCAGGTAAGCTTGACCAAATGTTGTGAACTATGAGTACTCACCATATCTGTAATTTGATTTTCTTTCCATCCAATTCTACTGTTCGTATTTTGAAGTCAATTCCTGTAAAAGAAAGTGCCAAATGAATACAAAATGCTTCACAATGGAAGAAAGTCCATTGAAGTACTCCATGTCACTCAAGTAGAATCTTTCTACATGCAACCTCACAAAAAGGATCCTGACAGAGGTCACAGCACTCAGTAAATCTCAGTGAAATTTCAGTAATTATTGAGTCACGACTACTTTCAATAACCAGTGATAATTTAGCATTCAGAATCATACTGAAGCTTACAGCCCAAGCATTGGGTGAAGAAAGCATTGTGGAACTACTACTGGAAATTGTTAAATGGTTGTTTTTAACATGAGATGTTTGAAACAAGTGGTTAAAAAAATCCAGTCCAGGTCAGTTCACGGTTGTCATTGAGTCGCGGATTGACCAGATTGTGTACTGATCGCAACTGGATTCTACTGGAGACAACAGATTAAGGGACAGTGATGCAGTAGTATTGTCAGTGGACGAGTAATCCAGAGAACCAGGGTAATCCTCTGGGGACCCGGGCAAAATTTGAATTCAATTAAACTCTGGAATTAAAGATCTATTGAAACCATTTACAAACCCATTTGGTTCACAAACATCCTTCAGGAAAGGAAATCTGCTGCCTTACCTGGTCTGGAGCAATGGCCACTCTTAATTGGCCTAGCAAACCAACAAATTTTGGCCCAACCAGCACAGCCCATGTACCAGGAATGAATGAAAACGGGCAATTTCTACTGCACTCATCCAAAATCCAGTGAGGGCTCCCAGTAACCAGCTAACTTCAGCTGGAACCAGGTCACCATTGATAATTTCATGAGAACCAGTATGCCAGCGAAAACCCCTTTCTCATCCCTTCCCTCCCCCCCCCTCCAATTTCTACCCTCCCACTACTGCAGCTCATAACCTTTATTTTGTACTGCCTCTCCTCCAAATGCACCAACTCATCTGTTTCTCTCCCCAACTCTCCTTCCCCACCCACGCTCATTGCAGCACCTGTCCCAGTTCTCCTTGCCCACCTACATCTAGTGCATCCCTCCCCCTCCACAACACTCCCCTGCTCTCATTGGAAGTCAGGGTGCATTTCAATGGCAAAAGTGTCTAACATGCAGAAAGTGTCATATCATTGATGGAAACAACAGTGAAGTATTTAGACTGGGGGGAGAGGGGGGAGACAGGAGTCGAAGCTGGGAGTGTCTTGGCCGATGGCATCACTCAGGTCCAATTTTGAAAGCGGAGAGCTTCATATTTGTGTAGCTAGGCTCAAGATTGGGGTGGGGTGGGGAGCAGCGCGTTGGGTCAGTCACGGGCCAACCACAGCTTGCTCCATTGGTTTCACCAGTCAAGTGTTCCTTATTTTGTACTCGCTAGAGTATAATTTGCTGGAATTGGCACCTGCAGCATAAGTAGCGGAGGAGACGACAGCATTCTTGGAAGCAGAGGAAATGGCAGCAGAATCAGCAACAGTGACAAAGGAGGCAGCAGCAGTGAAAGAGGAAGCAGAGACTGAGACGGTGAAGGCTGTGGCAAAAGCAGCAGAGGCAACAACAGCAGCAGTGGCAGCGAGTTGCCAATGGAGGCAGATTCCACAAGAGTATAGGCAGCGGTACTGGCAACAATGGTGGAGGTAGGCAATGGAGATGGTGGCAACAGTGGCGGATGTGGCAACTGAGATAATGGAGGAGGCAGAGGCATCTGAGGCAGATGGAGGAATGGCAAAGGATCCTTGAAGATCCTTGAAGGTGACGTCACAGGTGGAGAAGGTAGTGAATAAGGCATATGGCATGCTTGCCTTTATAGGACGGGGCATAGAGTATAAAAGTTGGGGTCTGATGTTGCAGATGTATAGAACGTTGGTTCGGCCGCATTTGGAATACTGCATCCAGTTCTGGTCACCACACTACCAGAAGGACGTGGAGGCTTTGGAGAGAGTGCAGAGGAGGTTTACCAGGATGTTGCCTGGTATGGAGGGGCTTAGTTATGAGGAGAGATTGGGTAAACTGGGGTTGTTCTCACTGGAAAGACGGAGGATGAGGGGAGACTTAATAGAGGTGTATAAAATTATGAAAGGCATAAATAGGGTGAACGGTGGGAAGCTTTTTCCCAGATCGGTGGTGACATTCACGAGGGGTCATAGGTTCAAGGTGAGGGGGGGGTGGTTTAAACACGGATAATAGAAGGACGTATTTTACACCGAGGGTGGTGGGGGCCTGGAATGCGCTGCCGGGCAAGGTGGTGGAGGCGGGCACACTGGGAACGTTTAAGACTTATCTAGATAGCCACATGAACGGAGTGGGAATGGAGGGATACAAAAGAATGGTCTAGTTTGGACCAGCGCGGGCTTGGAGGGCCGAAGGGCCTGTTCCTGTGCTGTATTGTTCTTTGGAAGGCCAGGCACAGTAGAGGTGGTGGGTGGCATGGCCGCGACTGGGTCCAGACGCCATGATGTGACGGGCAGGCCACAGCCGGGGCAGAGAACTGACAAAGTTGGTAACAGTGATAGAGGTAGTGGCAAGACAGGGCACTTGGGGCTCAGAGGAAGATGTCAAGCACGAGTGGCTATTTTGTATCCATGCCATCCACAGGTCAGAAACTGCTGCCTGATTATTGGCTTATTTAGGCTTAATGGCTACCCCCAAAAAGAAATTCTTACAGCCGTAAAGGCTCGGTCTAGATTTATGTGACAGTAATTTAAAGTCTTCTGCTACATCACTTTCAATGCTGACTATCGCAGCAGCACTCTGATCATGAAAAAAATATAGGGTGGAATTTGTAGGAGACTGATTCTAAGTGTTCAGCTGGCATGAAAATGGGAGAGTTGCAGATTTGTTTTTTAGGTGAATTTTCACACCCAATGTGTAAACAGTGCATGGAGAAATGGTCCGGAGCATTTCTAGCTGCTGCAGGCAGTAGGCTGGGTTTAATTCGTCAGCCAGCCTGCAGAGGGAGCTATTGCACATGCGCAGATCTCTGATTCTGCACATGCGCAATAGCAACTGCAGAGGGAGCTACTGGACATGTGCAGACCTCATTCTGCACATGCACAATTCCAACAGCAGAGTTCTGGCAGACAGAGAGCTGTCAAGCCCCTGCTGCTGCAGGCAGTCTGAACAAACCCTGCAATTGTGGGGACCCACAGGTGATCGTAAGCCCCACACTGCCTGAAATGCAGCCCCCGCCACCGCCCAGACCGATCGCCCGCACCCCCTTAGCCCCTCCCTCACCCATCCCTCCAAATCAGGCCGCCTCCTAAAAGACCTACCACAATAGGCAGTGCCCAAGGGGGACCTTGCCCTCGACGGCCTCTGGTTCTATCGGCAAAGCATATACAACTGTTCCCCATTCATGGGGAACAGGCGTTTTCCTCGCCGGAGAGAACCTCTCCCGGCGAGGCCATCAAGGCAAGCGAGCCCGGGTGTTTGAGCACCGGGCTCGCTAATGCTTTTTCAACGAGCACTATAATGAATTAAATTTATTCAGCCTCTCACCCATTTCTGGCGAGAGGCTGAACTTGCCAGAAATCCGGCTCTTGTAAGATTGTGAAATTGGACGCAATCCTGATTTCTCGGTTCTCGTGCAATTTTACTGGCTCGCTCCGTCCATCAATGGGGGGGGGGGGGGGGGGGGGGGCGATCCAGTAAAATCCTAGCCATAGATTTATTGGGGTTCTACAAATGACCCTCAAACTCATATAAAAAACAAACTTTTATTTTTGCTTCCAGTTGCAGAGGGTGACATCAGCCTCTCCCTATGTTGCCGCCCTCTCAGTGTGAATATTGCCCAGGCACATTGTAGATGTGTCTGTATTTTAATTGTGTGTGTTTGTTCCCTTTTCTTCCCCCACAATTGAATTTGCAGTTTTTACTCCAACTTTTATTCAGTGTTGCATCTAGACATATTTAAAGTTTATTTTAAATTTTATTTATTAGTGTCACAAGTAGGTTTATATTAACATTGCATTGAAGTTACTGCGAAAATCCCTAGTCGCCACACACCGGCTCCTGTTTAGGTACACTGAGGGAGAATTTAGCATGGCCAATGCTCCTAAGGAGATGTAGCCTCAAAATCTACTGCATCACATTTATTTGTTCAGGGCACCTTCATTCACATACATGTTGGAAAGAATGCATATTTTCAGCTGATTACTGACATCAGATGATCCTCAAACCTGCAACATAAAGGTGCACCAGAAATAACTGCATTTCATGAAATACCACCTGATATACTGGGAAATTAACCCAATTCAGTCCAGTACTTAAAGCAATACTATTAGTTCTTTGGTACCTCCTGCTGGGCTACCATTTGTGAACTTCAATTAATTAACCACTTCAATTACCAGTCCCCAATTTTTCAGTAAAGTCCCTCTGTGGCAAAATACACAATCAACTAGATTACGTAACTGTTTGACCACCCTTCCCTCCACAAAGCAAGCAGCCACAGGGTAACTGCTGCACCACGCCATGAGTTCTTAAATGGGTGACTCCACCATTTTCAGATTTTATTACGGGGGGGGGGGATCCCACCCATGGTTCCTCAGTTTAGTGGCCTCATATTCTGTTCCAGTAAAACTCAATGACAAAGATGTCAGTGAAAATGAAAGAGGAAGTAACATTTGCAGACAACAGAAGCATTACACAGGATTGTTCTCTGGATGTTCTTTTTTTAAATATTAATATTGTTCTTTTCCCCTTTAATTACATTTACACTTGCCCTTCTCATTTTCAGCTTCAAAGGGCTTGTACTTGAAACATTAAGTATATGCTCCCTCCATCAATGTTGCTTGACCTTGTGTTTCTCTAGCATTGTTTGGTTTTCATTTTTCCAGCATCTGCATTATTTTGCTTCCTAAAATTATGCTGAAAAATCTTTATTTTCATCACAACAATTTTTTTCTCCTCTCTTTAAAACATTGAATCTTTCTTGGGAATGGTTCGACCAGTAGGATCTCTTACCCGCCAGTACCTCATTCAATTCGTCAGTACTTATCTCAGACAAAAAAAAAAGCACAGTGCATGACATCTGAGTTGCATTGTTACCCGACACCCAAACACGTGTGGTTTGACAGATTGCTGGATGGTGGTACAGAACAGGCAATCTGACTACTCCTCAACCTCATAAGCAGCGAAGTCAAATGTATCCTCCCAACAATTAAGGTCAGCACATATCTTCACCAAGTTAGCAGCTCACAGGATAAACCAAATCAAGCAGCTCACAGGATAAACCAAATCACTAACAGCAGTTGACATTTTATTAATTCCCTCAATTCATTTATTTAAAAGAAAAGCAACAATAGAGGACTGTGCCTGTATTTGCATCTTGTGGATGATTAAAACAGTTAAGGATCAGATCAGAAACCCCAAGGAATATTATGAAGTTAGACTAGACCCCAACTATTTTTTTTATTTTTAGCATCTAGACAGCCATATGAACGGAGTGGGAATGGAGGGATACAAAAGAATGGTCTAGTTTGGACCAGGGAACGGCGCGGGCTTGGAGGGCCGAATGGCCTGTTCCTGTGCTGTATTGTTCTTTGTTCATTAGTGTGAGGCAAAGTGTTTCACTGCAGCTGTGACTCTATTGACACACTAGGAAGTTTTTAACAAAGCAAATTTTATTTAACAATACAGTTTAACTATAACAAAATAATTTGGCTTAGCATTTAACAACTGAAATTCTTAACTGCTCACCCATTTCTATTAGTTCCAATTTAGGCAATATCCCTCTTGTGTACTTAAATTCCTCTTCAAAACCAGTTAGCAAACAACACAGGCTTACATGTTTTTAGCTGTTAACAGTCCTAGAGCCTTTGAATACCTCTGGAGAGAGAGATAGGGTTGTTAAGGCGGCGTACGGTGCGTCAGCTTTTATTGGTAGAGGGATTGAGTTTCGGAGACAGGAGGTCATGCTGCAACTGTACAGAACTCTGGTGCGGCCGCATTTGGAGTACCGCGTACAGTTGTGGTCGCCGCATTATAGGAAAGATGTGGAAGTGCTGGAAAGGGTGCAGAGGAGATTTACCAGGATGTTGCCTGGTATGGTGGGAAAATCGTATGAGGAAAGGCTGAGGGGCTCGAGGTTGTTTTCGTTCGAGAGAAGGTTAAGAGGACTTAATAGAGGCATACAAGATGATCAGAGGATTAGATAGGGTGGATAGTGAGAGCCTTTTTCCTCGGATGGTGTTGGCTAGCATGAGGGGACATAGCTTTAAATTGAGGGGTGAGAGATATAGGACCGATGTTAGAGGTAGGTTCTTTACTCAGAGAGTAGTAAGGGTGTGGAATGCCCTGCCTGCAACAGTAGTGGACTCATCAACATTAAGAGCATTCAAATGGTTATTGGATAAACATATGGATGATATTGGAATAGTGTAGATTAGAGGGGCTTTAGATTGGGTCCACCGGTCGGCGCAACATCGAGGGCCGAAGGGCCTGTACTGCGCTGTAATTTTCTATGTTCTATCTAAAAAGGACAAGGGTAGCAGACATATGGGACCACCACCACCTGCAAGTTCCCCTCTAAGCCACTCACCATTCTAACTTGGAAATATATTGCAGTCGCTGGGTCAAAATCCAAGAATTCCCTCCCTAACGGCAGTGTGGGTCAACCCACAGCACATGGACTGAAGCATTTCAAGGAAGCAGCTCACCTTCTCAAGGGCAACTAGGGATGGGCAATAAATGCTGGCCACCAGCGACACCAATGTCCCATGAATCAATAAAACAAAGTGATGGAAGGAATTAACAGCACTATCAAATAGTACTTAGCAATAACTTGCTCATAGATGCCGAGTTTGGGTTCCGTCAAGGTAACTTCAACCCATTAAAACCTTGATTCAAACATGCATAAAAGAGCCAGAGGTGAGATAAGAGTGACTGCCCTTGGCATCAAGGCAGAATTTGACCTAGCGTGACATCAAGGACACTAAGCAAAACTGGAATTGAGGGGTATTCGCGGCGGGGATGGGGGTTTTACCCTCCGCTGGTTGGAGCCATATCAGGCACAAAGGATGATGGTTGCAGCAATTGGAGGTCAATCATTTCAGTTCCAGAACATCAATGCAGAAGTTGTTTAGGGTAGTCCCCTAGCCCAACCAGCTTCAGCTGTTTCATCAATTACTTTCCTTCAATCATAAGGTCAGAAGTGAGGATACTTGATGTTGTTATGAAGCAGAGGTTGATTCCCCCTGCGGACTAACACTTAACCACTCCGAGGAATACCTCGCCTCATAATCTGTTAAGTGTGAGAAGTGGTAATATTTGCGCTTCAACTTTTAGTTGAACTCCCTGACACACACACTAAATTAAAGTCAACAAGTAACAATTTATTTATCCAACTGTGAACAGGTTAACTGAACTTTTAACAAACCGAATAACACAGGATTCTAATGGAATGCTGTTTAGATAAATACAATTCCCACTTATTAACAAAGAAAAAAATCAAATTTTAGTCACCCTCTGAATTACAACCAGGTTTGTCGTATAAGAACATAAGAACATAAGAAATAGGAGCAGGAGTAGGCCATCTGGCCCTTCGAGCCTGCCCCGCCATTCAACAAGATCATGGCTGATCTGAAGCGAATCAGTTCCACTTACCCGCCTGCTCCCCATATCCCCTAATTCCCTTATCGATCAGAAAACTATCTACCCGTGATTTAAACATATTCAACGAGGAAGCCTCCACCACTTCAATGGGCAGAGAATTCCAGAGATTCACTACCCTCTGAGAGAAGAAGTTCCCCCTCAACTCTGTTCTGAACCGGCCCCCCCTTATTTTGAGGCTGTGCCCTCTAGTTCTGGTTTCCCTTCTAAGTGGAAAGAATCTCTCCACCTCTACCCTATCCAGCCCCTTCATTATCTTATATGTCTCTATAAGATCACCCCTCATCCTTCTAAACTCCAACGAGTACAGACCCAATCTGTTTAATCTCTCCTCATAAGCTACACCCCTCATATCCGGTATCAACCTGGTGAACCTTCTCTGCACTCCCTCCAAGGCCAATATATCCTTTCGCAAATAAGGGGACCAAAACTGCACACAGTACTCCAGTTGCGGCCTCACCAGTGCCCTGTACAGTTGCAGCAAGACCTCCCTGCTTTTATATTCTATCCCCCTCGCGATAAAGGCCAACATTCCATTCGCCTACTTGATCACCTGCTGCACCTGCAGACTGAGTTTTTGCGATTCGTGCACAAGGACCCCCAGGTCCCTCTGCACAGTCGCACGATGTAATTTTTCTCCATTTAAATAATACTCCAATTTACTATTATTTCTTCCAAAGTGGATAACCTCACATTTGCTAACATTATATTCCATCTGCCAGATCCTCGCCCACTCGCTCAGCCTATCCAAATCTCTCTCTTTGCTATTGTTGTGTGGGGGTGGTTGTAAAATTATAAAAAATGCCAAGAGTTGTAAAATTGAATTGTCGGTTTGAAAAAAAGTAGTTTTTTTGCCATACTTGAGTTTTAAAAAAATTCAGGTGCAAATGCAAATGAGAAACCCAAAGTGAACCATTGTATCGCGAGGCTCGGCAGTAATTGCTGCCAAGATGGCAGATTGTTTTTGAAGTTTGCCCAATCAATTAGATGTGGCGATGCCGGCGTTGGACTGGGGTAGGCGGAGTAAGAACTCTCACAACACCAAGTTAAAGTCCAACAGGTTTATTTGGAATCAGGAACTTTCGGAGGGCTGCTCCTTCATCAGGTGAGTCCTGAAGGAGCAGTGCTCCGAAAGCTCGTGATTCCAAATAAACCTGCTGGACTTTAGCCTGGTGTTGTCAGACTTCTTACTGTGATCAATTTGAAATAGGCATTTGAATAGTAGCAGCCTATCGGATTTGGATTTGATGTTTTGATAACCTATAAACCAATCCTATCGTGAGGGGTTTTTGCTATGTCACGGGGGTATAAAGGTCACAGCTCCCAGCTCCAAATTGCTCGAAGAGCGTCTACCAGTGACTGCCACAGATCACAGCTAGAAGGGGAGAGAGAGACAGACAGACAGAGACTGCTCTTTGCCAGTGTAACAGCCATATTTATGTCTCAAAAGGTACCAACAGAAGAAGTCAACAAAGACAGAAGATTCCAGAAGACGACAAACCTGACTGCATTTTTGAGTGTGACAAAAAATTCTATTTTTTTGATTAATAAGTGGGAATTGTGATTATCTAACAGCATTCCATTAGAATAGCATTTTATTCGGTTTGTTAATAGATTAGTTAACCTGTTTACTGTAATTTAGAAGAATAAAGTGTTACTTGTTGCTTTTACAGAGAGTGTCTCAGGTAGTTATTTTGATTAGACCACTAAAAGCTGTTGAAGTGCAAATAATCCCCCTTCTCACAAACTCTAACAGATCAAAGAGACGAGCCAGGGAACTACAGACCAGTGAGTCTCATATCTGTGGTTGGGAAACTACTGGAGAAGATTCTGAAGGAGAGAATCTATCTCCATTTGGCAAGGCAAGGCTTGACTAGGGATAGTCAGCATGATTTGGTCAGAGGGAGGTCATGCCTAACAAATTTCATTGAATTTTTTAAACATGTAACCAAGTGTGTGGATGAGGGTAGTGCAGTTGATGTAGTTTACACGGATTTCAGCAAAGCATTTGACAAAGTCCCACACCATTGGTCATTGAGTGTCTTTAAGACAGAGATAGATAAGTTCTTGATTAATAAGAGGGTCAGGGGTTATGGGGAAAACACAGGAGAAAGCTATGATTGAATGACGGAGCAGACTTGACGGGCCGAGGGGCCTAATTCTGCTCCTATGTCTTATGGTCTTACATGGGAGACTTATTAAGGAGGCTAATGCACATGGGATACAGGGTGATCTGATAAGGTGGATTCATAATTGGCTTTGCGGTCGGAGACAGAGGGTGATGACAGATGGCTGCTTTAGTGACTGGAGTATAGTGACTAGTGGCATACCACATGGATCTGTGCTGGGCCCCCTATTGTTCACCATTTATATAAATGACATAGATGACTACGTGGGGGGTAGGACCAGTAAGTTTGCCGATGACACAAAGATTGGCCGGGTGGTTAACAGTGAGGATGAGTGTCTTGCATTACAAGAAGATATAGACAAGATGATCAAATGGGCTGATAAGTGACAGATGTAATTTAACTCTGAAAAGTGAGAGGTGATACACTTTGGAAGGAGTAATTTGACAAGGAAGTATACTATGAAAGATCTGACACTGGGAAGTTCCAAAGAACAAAGGAAACTTGGCATGTTTGTCCATCGATCTCTAAGGCAGATTAATAGGATGGTGAAAAAGGCATATGGCACACTCCTTTATCAATCGAGGTATAGATTACAAAAGCAGAGAGGTCATAATGGAGTTCTGGCCACCACATTATAGGAAGGACATGAATGCACTGGAAGGAGTGCAGAGGAGAATCACCAGGATATTGCCTGGGATGGAACATTTAAGTTATAAAGAGAGGTTGGATAGACTTGGGTTGTTTTCTCTGGAGCAGAGAAGACTAAGGGGTGACCTGATTGAGGCGTTCAAGATTATGAGGGGAATAGACAGGGTGGATGGGGAGCAGCTGTTCCCCTTAGTTGAAGAGTCAGTTACAAGGGGACACAAGTTAAAAGTGAGGGGTTTAGAGGGGATTTGAGGAAAAACCTTTTTACCCAAAGGGCGGTGACTGTCTGGAATGCACTGCCTGGGAGGGCGGTGGAGGCGGGATGCCTCACATCCTTTAAAAAGTATCTGGGTGAGTATTTGACATGCCATAACATTCAAGGATATGGGCCAAGTGCTGGCAAGTGGGATTAGGTCGGCAGGTCAGGGCTTTTCATGCGTGGGTGCAGACTAGATGAGCCAAAGGGCCTCTTCTGCACTGCAGTATTCTGTGATTATGAAGGGAGGTACTTCTCTTATAGAGGTTGAGTGTTAGTTCTCGGAGGAGATCAACCGCCCCTTCATAACACTATCTAGATGAGGCTTTCTTTTGAGACATAAATGAGGCCATGAGAGCTCTCTCAGAGCTGAACTAAGCTGTTACTCAGCAGGTGGCAGTTGCTTTTCTGCTTATTGTCCACTGTCGGTTCTTTTATACCTGTGATGACATATCCACATCCTCTCCAATATGATTGGCCCTAGATTCTCAACAACATCAAATTCAAATCTGATAGGTTGCTGGTAGCTAAGTGTCCGATTCAAATTTGATTGGCTAAATTCAAAACATTCAAATGGCTGAAGCCTGTTACCAAGGCGACCCTGCTGCTTGGCCTTTGATAAAATGTTTCAGTCTGTATACTGGCAACATATACACCTGCATGTTTTTTTAACTCTAAGCACAGCAAAAGCACAACCTTTTTAAAGGGACCATGCAATACTTTCACCTCTTAGCATTTTACAAACACCAGTCCATAATTACTCTACTCAACTGCGCAACAATGACTCATGACTACATTCAGTGAGATGAGTAAAAGGACGGAACAACTTGGGAGTTTCATAATGAATCATCTTGTTTAGAGATGATTCAGTGGTCGATTGGGGGGGTGGGGGGGGTGGGGGGGCTCAGGTAACAGGGTATAAATTGGTGGACTGTTGGGCTCTGGATTACACAGCTAATTTTCTTGTGGTACTTCCTGCCCTGCTCCTGTTAGGAAGATCAACAGATCCATTGATTCATTGCAGTATTTCACGACCTGTTACTGGACCTAATATAGACCCCAAACATGCTAGTTGCAAATGCACCTTGACATCAAAACAACATGTGACCGAGTATTGCATCAAAGTACCCTCGCAAAACTGGAGTCAATGGGAATCAGGGGAAACCCTCTGCTGTTTGGAGTCATACCTGGCACTAACAAGATGGTTTGGGTGGTTGAAGGTCAATCATTTCAGTTCCAGGACATCACTGCAGAGGTTCCTCAGGATAGTGTGCTAGGCTCAAACATCTTCAGCTGCTTCAGGTGGCGCAGTGGTTAACACTGCTGCCTCACAGCACCAGGGACCTGGGTTCGATTCCCAGTTTGGGTCACTGTGTAGAGTTTGCACATTCTCTCTGTGCCTGCGTGGGTTTCCTCCGGGTACTCAGATTTCCTCCCACAGTCCAAAGATGTGCAGGTTAGGTGCATTGGCCATGATAAATTCTCCCTCCGTGCACCCGAACAGGTGCCAGCGTGTGCCGACTATGGGATTTTCACAGTAACTTCAATACAGTGTGAATGTAAGCCTACTTGTGACTAATAAATAAACTTTAACTTTGATCTACCCACTATCACAAGATCAGAAGTGGGGATGTTCATTGATGATTGCACAATGTTCTGCACCATCCACTCCTCAGATTCTGAAACAGTCCATGTTCAAATAGAGCAAGACCTGGACAATATCCAGGTTTGGGTGACAAATGGCAAGTAACATTCACACCATACAAATGCCGGACAATGACCAACTCCAACAAGAGAAAAGCTAACCGTAGCCCCTTGACATTCAATAGCATTTTCATTGCTGAATCCCCCATTAATATCCTGGCCGGTTACCACTGACCAGGAACAGAAGTGAACTAGCCATGTAAATAGTGTCGCTGCAAATGCCAGAGTGCTAGCCGCAGAGAGTGAAACACTAAGAGTTGAGGTAAGTGGGGGAGGGAGGCATTGTTGAGCCTTGTGTTCCTTACTATCTCCACAGGTCCAATGGAGGCAACAGTAGACCAAACATTATAGTTCAGAAAGTGACGCAGGACCATCAGGAGCAGCTGATTGGTCCAAACTATATTAAATTGAGGTCATTGTTTAAGGGTAGGGAATTACTGATTTATTTCTTTTTAAAAAGTCTTCTAAAGTTTTAAAAATAAAAGGAGAGCACAAAGCCATGGTTTGCTCTTCTTGCTCCATGTGGGAGGCTGGGCACAATTCCAGCGCCTGGGCCCAGCATGCATGTAGGAAGTGTGTCCAGCTGCAGTTCCAAGAAAAACAAGCAGGTAGTTCAGGAATCCCCTGGGGTCTCACTCGCAAATCAGTGCTCCATTTGGGAGACTGATGAGGGCGCTGGTTCCTCCAGGGAATATAGACAGAGCCAAGCTTCTGGCACCACAAGTAGCCTATCTGTATAGGAGGGAAGGAAGGGAGAAGGGGAAATATCAATATGGGATTCTATAGCCAGGAGAGCAGATAGGCACTACTGTGGCCATCAACATGACTCCAGGATAGTGTGTTGCCTCCCCTGGTGCTAGGTGGGTGTCACTGAATGGCTGCAGGGCATCCTGAAGGGGAAATGTGATAAGGTCTAGGTACAATGACAGAGGTAGAAAGAAGGATAGAGTCTTGCATCAAGAGTTCAGGGAGCTAGGCAGTAGACTAAAAAGCAGAACCCCTTGGTTTGAAATCCCTGGATTACTCCCAGTGCCATGTGCTACTGAGCAAATACATAGAAAAACAGTGCAGATGAATGTGTGCTTAAGAGTTGGTGCAGGAGGGAGGGTCTTAAATTCCTGGATCACTGGGACCATTTCTGGAGAAGGTGTGATCTATACAAGCGGGACAGTCTACATCTGAACCAGAGCAAGATTAATATCCTGGCGGAATATTTTGCTAATTCTGTTGGGAGAAATCATAGAATTCCTACAGTGCAGGTGGTGGCAATTTGGCCCCTCGAGTCATCACTGAATCTCCAACTGAGCATCTTACCCAATCCCAATTCCCATCGTAACCCATGTATTCACCCCACAATTCCTCTAACCTTGGGACACAGAGGGGCAATTTAGCTGGGTCAATCCATCTAACCTGCACATCTTTAGACTGTAGGGGGAAACCAGAGCACCTGGAGGAAACCAACGCAGACAAAGAAAGAACGTGCAACAGTTTGCCACATTACCCTGTATCCCATGGACTTTTACTTTTTTGACCAATCTGCCACTTGGGACTTTTTCAAATGCCTTGCTAAAATCCACGTACACAACATCCACTACACTACCTTCATCAACTGCTGCAATTGTTTAAGGCGATGGTGAGGCCACACCTGGAGGATTGTGTGCAGTGCTGGTGTCCTTATCTGAGGAAGGATGCCTTGCTATAGAGGGAGTACAGTGAAGGTTTACCTGGCTGAGTCCTGGGATGACAGGTCTATCATATGAGGAAAGACTAAGTCTGTTAGGATTATATTCACTGGAGGGGGGGATCTCAGAAACTTATAAAATTCTAAGTGTTAGACAGGATAGATTTAGAAAGAATGTCCCCAGTGGCGGGGGAGTCCAGAACTAGTGGTCATAGTTGGAGGATAAGGGGTAAACCTTTTAGAACTGAGGTGAGGAGAAATTTCTTCACACAGAAGGTGCTGAACATGTGGAGTTTACTACCATAAAGTAGATGAGGCCAAAATGTTGTCTGCTTTCAAGAAGAAATTAAATATAATTCTTTGGGCTAAAGGGTTTTTGGGGGGGGGGGTTGAATTTGATGATCAGCCATGATCAAAATGAATGGTCTACTCCTGCTTCCACTTTCTATGTAACCCTTCGTATCACTTTCTCAAATTAATTCCTTCAAGTTTGTGATGCAAGACATTCCTTCAACAAACCCATACTGACCATCCCTGAGGCAGCACAGTGGTTAGCATTGCTGCCTCACAGCACCAGGGACCCAGGTTTGATTCCTGGCTTGGATCACTGTCTGTGTGGAGTCTGCACATTCTCCTCATGTCAGCGTGGGTTTCCTCTGGGTGCTCTGGTTTCCTCCTGCACGCCAAAGACATGCAGTTAGGTGGATTGGACATGCTAAATTGCCCCTTGGTATCAGGGTGTTTAACAGGGTAAATACATGGGCCTACAGGGATAGGGCCTGGGTGGAATTGTTGTTGGTGCAGGCACGATGGACCGAATGGCCTCCTTCTGCACTGTAGAGACTCAGATTCTAATTCAAATGAGACTAATGGGCCTACAATTGTTTGGCATTTCCTTCAATCCAATTTTAATCAGTGGAACTACATTTGCACTTTTCCTGTCCTCCAGTACCTCCTGTATCTAGTGAGGATTGGAAAATCATCTGAGCATCTGCTATCACCTCCCTGACCTCCTTCAGCAGCCTTGGAAACAGTCCATCTGACCTTAGCGAATTATCAACATGATGTGGAGGTGCCAGCGTTGGACTGGGGTAAACACAGTAAGAAGTCTCACAACACCAGGTTAAAGTCCAACAGGTTTATTTGGCAGCACAAGCTACTAGCTTTCGGAGCGCTGCTCCTTCATCAGCTAAGTGGGAGTTCTGTTCACAAACAGGGCATATAAAGAGACACAAACTCAATTTACAAGATAATGGTTGGAATGCGAGTCTTTACAGGTAATCAAGTCTTAAAGGTACAGACAATGTGAGTGGAGAGAGGATTAAGCACAGGCTGAAGAGATATGTATTGTCCCCAGTCGGGACAGTTTGAGAGATTTTGCAAGCCCAGGCAAGTCATGGGAGTTACAGATAGTGTGACATGAACCCAAGTTCCCGGTTGAGGCCGTCCTCATGTGTGTAGAACTTGGCTATCAGTCTCTGCTCAGCGACTCTGCGTTGTCGTGTGTCATGAAGACCGCCTTGGAGAACGCTTACCCGAAGATCAGAGGCCAAATGCCCGTGACCGCTGAAGTGTTCCCCAACAGGAAGAGAACACTCTTGCCTGGTGATTGTCGAGCGGTGTTCATTCATTCGTTGTCGTAGCGTCTGCATGGTCTCCCCAATGTACCATGCCTTGGGACATCCTTTCCTGCAGTGTATCAGGTAGACAACGTTGGCTGAGTTGCAAGTGTATGCACCGTGTACCTGGTGGATGGTGTTCTCACGCGAGATGATGGCATCTCACTACCCAGCCTTCAGGACATTGTCCGCAGCAAACTACCCAGCCTTCAGGAAATGGCTGGGTAGTTTGCTGCGGACAATGTCCTGAAGGCTGGGTAGTTTGCTGCGGACAATGTCCTGAAGGCTGGGTAGTGAGATGCCATCAGCTCACGTGAGAACACCATCCACCAGGTACACGGTACATACACTTGCAACTCGGCCAATGTTGTCTACCTGATACGCTGCAGGAAAGGATGTCCCGAGGCATGGTACATTGGGGAGACCATGCAGACGCTACGACAATGGATGAATGAACACCGCTCGACAATCACCAGGCAAGAATGTTCTCTTCCTGTTGGGGAACACTTCAGCGGTCACGGGCATTCGGCCTCTGATCTTCGGGTAAGCGTTCTCCAAGGCGGCCTTCACGACACACAACGCAGAGTCGCTGAGCAGAGACTGATAGCCAAATTCCGCACACAAGGACAGCCTCAACTGGGATCTTGGGTTCATGTCACACTATCTGTAACCCCCACGACTTGCCTGGGCTTGCAAAATCTCAAACTGTCCTGGCTGGAGACAATACACATCTCTTTAACCTGTGCTTAACCCTCTCTCCACTCACATTGTCTGTACCTTTAAGACTTGATTACCTGTAAAGATTCACATTCCAATCATTATTTTGTAAATTGAGTTTGTGTCTTTATATGCCCTGCTTGTGAACAGAACTCCCACTTACCTGATGAAGGAGCAGCGCTCCGAAAGCTAGTGGCTTGTGCTGCCAAATAAACCTGTTGGATTTTAACCTGGTGGATTTTAACCTGGTGTTGTGAGACATCTTACTGAGTTATCAACATGGCAGACTTATTAAAAAAGACAAATACACACTGGATACAGGAATATAGAACATAACAGCGCAGTACAGGCCCTTCGGCCCTCGATGTTGCGCCGACCAGTGGAACCAATCTAAAGCCCCTCTAATCTACACTCTTCCAATATCATCCATATGTTTATCCAATAACAATTTGAATGCTCTTAATGTTGGCGAGTCCACTACTGTTGCAGGCAGGGCATTCCACGCCCTTACTACTCTCTGAGTAAAGAACCTACCTCTAACATCTGTCCTATATCTCTCACCCCTCAATTTAAAGCTATGTCCCCTCGTGCTAGCCAACACCATCCGAGGAAAAAGGCTCTCTCTATCCACCCTATCTAATCCTCTGATCATCTTGTATGCCTCTATTAAGTCACCTCTTAACCTTCTTCTCTCTAACAAAAACAACCTCAAGCCCCTCAGCCTTTCCTCATACGATATGTTAATATGCATTTACCTAGCCCCAGCATGTCTTTACCTTCAAACCCCTATTTCAGTGGATATTTCCCACAATGTGAGCTGACTAGAATTTGCAACTCCAGCTCAATTCTGCGCACTTTTCCGTCAGGGTTCAGCTGCTGTTTATTATCCCATCGGTCTGGGTTGGTTTCATGGTACTAGAGGTGAAAAGGGAGTGTGTGCTTGTGACATAGCCTCTAGTCTTTCCTTTCACTGAACATTTTCCATTCACAGACTGCAAAACAAAGACAGTTCAAATCAGTAGCTTCTCATTGGCTGAAAGACTCTAAATAATGAAATCACATACAGATTTCAAAATTGCACTGTACACTGGAAATATAGCATGTAACTAGCATGGCACTGTACATTGGAAGTATACTAACGGACACCACTTTATACGGCAATAATTCAGTGAAGTCACCCACATCAAGCTAAAAGATTTGTTCCATTGCGACTGAATATAATTCAATGGAATGCTTTTTTTCCTTACATTGCATATATTCTATGAATAAATTGTTGACAAGCTATTTCACAGCATTCCTACACTGCTGACTACCAAAACCAATCTAAGTTACAAAGGTCAAGCACAATGATTTACAGATCTGACTCTGCTACACAAAGAACAAGACGCAGCAAACTATTTCTGTGTCAAATGCTTACAAAGAGACTGTTAGAACAAGTCCCCGGAAAACTCGTGACAGTCAGCTGCTCTGCTGTGAGAAGCCACTCTGCGTTTTCAAATCTTTCACAATTCAAAATGATCAGCTGTAGCATGCCATTACAACTTCCATGTCATTTTCTCACAGCTCATGGCCCAGCTTCCTGCTGCTTCAGTAGCAAGTCTCTGCTTCATCACACTTCCAAATTCCCAACTCAAACCACAATTCTTCAAGGGTTTTTGTTTGAAACATGGATTACATTCGAGGAGTTATTTTGATAAATCACAGCTAATTACATGCTACAAGTTATTATAAAATAAAGAACAGAACCAGTTTGAAATGGTAATCCTACACAAATAAGGAAACGTAATTGCTGAACAGTTTAACGTTTTATAGATAGAATCCCTACAGTGCAGGAGGCTGTCCGGCCCATCGAGCCTGCACCAACCATAATCCCACCCAAGACCTATCCCTATAACCCCACATATTTACCCTGCTAATCTCCCTGATACTAAGGGGCAATTTAGCATGGCCAATCCACCTAACCACCACATCTTTGGACTGTGGGAGGAAACCCACGCAGCCACAGGAAGAACACGCAGACTCCGCACAGACAGTGACCCAAGCCAGGAATCAAACCCGGGACCCTAGCGCTGTGAGGCAGCAGTGCTAACCACTGTGCCGCCCAAGCATCATTTGACATTAATACATTGATATATCACCTTCCACATACTCAGGATGTCCCAAAGTGTTCCATAACAAATGAGGTGCAGTTACTGTTCTGATGTTTACTTGTAATGATGTTTAGTGGTCTAATCTAAATGATTAAGGTAAAGTTTCCCAAATTAAAAGTCAGTGATTAAGCCTAGGCTGGAGTATTGTAAGCAATTCTGGAAGGATGTCACGGCCTTAGAAAGCATATAGTACAATGGTAACTGGAACAAGGGACTTCAGTTAAGTGAAGAGACAAGAGAAGCTCAGGTTATTTTCCTTGCGGCAAGAAGTTTAATAGGAGATCAAATAGGCTTTTCAAAATCATGAAGGATTTTGATGGCGTAATTAAGGCAAAGATAATATTCTATATACATAATATTCTATAGCAAGAGTATACAAAGTTAAGGGAACTGACAAAGGAATCTGAGACAAGATAAAGAGTTAGTTTTTGTTAAAAAAATATAACTTCAGTGAATATTGATCCAATAATGTCGACAACAGTGGTAGAAGCAGATTCAATATGAACTTTTTAAGAAGAAACTGGATGATTAATTGAAGGCAAAAAAAAACAATCGCAGGACTACAGGGAAAGACAGCAGAGTGGAAGTAACTGGGTGCCTCGTTCATAGAGCCAATGGACACAATGGACCAAAAACCATCCTTCTGTGTTGTATACTCTATAATACTGTGGCAAGAAAAAGCAATAGGCCTGGGGATTGGGAGCAGTTTACAATTCAGCGAAGGAGGACTAAGGGATTGATTAAGGGAAAAATATAGTATGACAGTAAGCTATTCCATAATACTGTGAAATTATATCCGTTGATTACTAACTGATGGAAAATTGAGTCACTGATGAAGAAGCAGCGCTCTGAAAGCTCATGATTTCAAATAAACTTGTTGGACTTTAACCTGGTGTGAGATTTCTTACGATGGAAAATTGGACAGCCTGAAATGCTTTGTTTCACATTTAACATTAAACACATTGTTTATGTCCAGCCCGAGTTGAACTGTTGAGCAATTAGATTTCCTTATTTGTGAAGGACTACCATCTCATGCCTGTTCAGTTCTTCATATTACAATAACTTGTAACATGTAACTGGCTGCATTGCCATTACCAAAATAACACCTCAGACAATGTAATCTATGTTTCAAACAAAAACCCCAGAAGAATTGTGGTCTAAGCTGTGAATATGGAAGTGTGATGGTAGAGCCTGAGTAAAATATCCAAGATGGTTATATTTCATTATCTGGTCAGAATACAAGTTCTTTTTCGATTGGTTTCAGCCATTAAAATAATGGACTGGATTGGTCAGTTAGTCACAAGGCTTCAAATCTGAACTTTTATTTTTGTCCAGGCTTCTGGATTAACTGGCCCAGTAACCACTTTAGGAAAAATGCTTTAGGAGTGCAGGTAGGCTTTATGAGAATGAAGTTCCTCATCTGTCAACCAGTTGCCTGTTTGGGGACATTGATGGAGAATTCAGCATGGGCAATGCGCCTAAACTGCATGTCTTTTGGAATGTGGGAGGAAACGGACGTAATTATACACATTGGTGAAAATGATGCAGGTAGGAAGAGCAGGGGGGTCATACGAGAGAAATTCAGGGAGATGGGTGCTAGGCTAAAAAGTAAGGCCTCCAGGGTAGCAATCTCTGGACTGCTCCCGGTGCCTAGTGCAAGTGAGGCAAGGAACAGGGAGATTCTACAGTTGAAAGCATGGCTAAAGGACTGGTGCAAGAGGGAGGGTTTTAAATTCATAGATAACTGGGAAGTCTTCAAGTCAGGACGGCAACTGTACAGAAAGGATGGGTTCGACCTTAACTGGAAAGGAGCAAATATCCTGGCTGGGGGGGGCAGTAAGTACTGAGGCTGGGATCGAGCTGGGGGCCAGGGCAAGGTGAGCTAAGGAGCATTCTGGAGGAGGATGACCTGAGTCGGCCTGGAGTGCATCTGCTTCAATGCGAGGAGCGTAACGGGTAAGACAGACGAACTTAGGGCCCTAATGCTTACGCAGAATTTGGATGTGGTTGCAGTGACGGAGACTTAGTTAAAAGGAGGACAGGACTGGCGGCTGAACATTCCGGGGTATAAGTGTTTTAGAAACATAGAAAGAAACATAGAAAATCTACAGCACAAAACAGGCCCTTCGGCCCAGCAAGTTGTGCCGAACATATCCCTACCTTTTAGGCCTACCTATAACCCTCCATCCTATTAACTCCCATGTACTCATCCAGGAGTCTCTTAAAAGACCCTATTGAGTTTGCCTCCACCACCACTGACGGCAGCCAATTCCACTCGCCCACCACCCTCTGAAAAACTTCCCCCTAACATTTCCCCTGTACCTACCCCCCAGCACCCTAAACCTGTGTCCTCTCATAGCAGCTTTCTCCACTCTGGGAAAAAGCCTCCGAGTGTCCACCCGGTCTATGCCTCTCAACATCTTATATACCTCTATTAGATCTCCTCTCATCCTACATCTCTCCAAGGAGAAAAGACCGAGCTCCCTCAGCCTATCCTCATAAGGCATGCCACTCAATCCAGGCAACATCCTTGTAAATCTCCTCTGCACCCTTTCAATCTTTTCCACATCCTTCCTGTAATGAGGCGACCCGAACTGAGCACAGTCCTCCAAGTGGGGTCTAACGAGGGTCTTATATAGCTGCATCATTATCCCCAGACTCCTAAACTCAATCCCTCGATTGATAAAGGCCAGCACACCATACGCCTTCTTAACCACCTCCTCCATGTACGAGGCCGATTTTAGAGTCCTATGGACCCGGACCCCAAGGTCCTTCTGATCCTCTACAATACTAAGTGTCTTTCCCTTTATATTGTACTCCTTCATCCCATTTGACCTGCCAAAATGGACCACTATGCATTTATCTGGGTTGAAGTCCATCTGCCACTTCTCCGCCCAGTCTTGCATCCTATCTATGTCCCTCTGTAGCTTCTGACATCCCTCCAGACTATCCACAACCCCACCAACCTTCGTGTCGTCGGCAAACTTACCAACCCATCCTCCACTTCCTCATCCAGATCATTTATCAAAATGACAAACAGCAAGGGTCCCAGAACAGATCCCTCGGGCATACCACTGGTAACCGACCTCCATTTAGAAAAAGACCCATCTATACGCACTCTCTGCCTCCTTTGGGCAAGCCAGTTCTGGATCCACCAGGCAGCAGCCCCTTGGAACCCATGCCCCCTCACTTTTTCTAGAAGCCTTGCATGGGGGACCTTATCGAACGCCTTGCTAAAATCCATATAAACCACATCTACCACTTTCCCTTCGTCAATGTGTTTAGTCACATTTTCGAAGAACTCCACCAGGCTCGTAAGGCACGATCTGCCTTTGACAAAGCCATACTGAGTATTCTTGAGCATACTAAACCTCTCTCAATGCTCATAAATCTTGTCCCTCAGGATCTTCTCCATCAGCTTACCAACCACTGAGGTGAGACTCACCGGTCGGTAATTTCCTGGACTGTTCCTGTTCCCCTTCTTGAAAATAGGAACCACATCCACAATCCTCCAATCCTCCGGCACCTCTCCCGTCTCCATCGACGACGCAAAGATCATCGCCAGAGGCTCTGCAATCTCTTCCCTCGTCTCCCACAGTAACCTGGGGTACATTCCATCCGGACCCGGCGACTTATCTATCTTGATGCCATTCAAAGATTCCAGCACAACCTCTTTGTTAAAGTCCACATACTCAATCTTTTCAGTCCACCGCAAGCCCGCAGTACATCCACCCAGGTCCTTCTCCTCTGTGAAAACAGAGGCAAAATACTCATTAAGCACCGCTGCCATTTCTACTGGTTCCGTACAGATTTTCCGGCCTTCACCTTTTATAGGCCCTATTCCTTCACGTCTTAGGCGAGACAGAGGAGGAGCTAAAAAAGGTGGGGTAGTAGCGATATTAGTTAGGGAGCATATTACCGCGGTGCAGAGGGTAGACAACTTAGAGGGGTCATGTACTGAGTCACTGTGGGTGGAACTCAGAAACAGGAAGGGTGCAGTCACTATGCTGGGGGTATACTACAGACCACCCAACAGCCCACAGGAAGTGGAGGAAAGGATATGTCAGGAGATTCGGGATAGGTGCAGAAAAAATAGGGTTGTTGTCGTGGGGGACTTTAACTTCACTGGTATAGACAGGAAAGTGCTTACAGCTGTGGTTCCGGACAGGGAGGAATTTGTAAAATGCATACTGGAAGGTTCTTTGGAACAGTATGTAGATAGCCCGACTGGACAGGGTGCTGTACTGGACCTAGTTCTGGGAAATGAGCCCGGTCAGGTCGTCAAAGTTTCGGTAGGGGAACATGTGGCAAATAGTGACCACAACTCTGTTAACTTTAGGATAGTAATGGACAAGGATGAGTGCTGTCCTACGGGCAGGGTGCTAAATTGGGGGAAGGCTAACTATAGCCGGATTAGGCAGGAATTGGTGGACGTTGATTGGGAGAGGATGTTCGAGGGTAAGTCCGCGTCTGGCATGTGGGAGCCTTTTAAGGAACAATTGATAAGGCTGCAGGATAGGCATGTGCCTGTAAAAAGGAAGGATAGGAAAGGTAGGATTCGAGAGCCGTGGATAACCAGGGAAATTGAGGATCTGATTAAAATGAAAAGGGAGGCGTACGTTAAGTCCAGGCAACAGAAAACAGATGGAGCTCTGGAGGAATACAGAGAGAGTAGGAAAGAACTCAAACGGGGAGTTAGAAGAGCAAAAAGAGGTCACGAAATGTTCTTGGCAGGCAGGATTAAGGAGAATCCCAAGGCATTCTATTCATATGTTAGGAACAAAAAAGAGTTGTCAGGGAGAAAATCGGACCTCTCAGGGACAAAGGAGGGGAATTATGCTTAGAACCCAAGGGAATAGGGGAGATCCTAAATGAATACTTTGCGTCGGTATTCACGAAGGAGAGGGACTTGTTGACTGGGAGTGTCTCAGAGGGAGGTGTTGACCGTTAGAGAAAATCTCCATTACAAGGGAGGAAGTGTTAGATTTTTTAGGGAACATTAAAACTGACAAAGCCCCAGGGCCTGATGGCATCTATCCTAGACTGCTCAGGGAGACGAGAGATGAAATCGCTGGGCCTCTGACGGAAAGCTTTGTCGCTTCTTTGGACACAGGTGAGGTCCCTGAGGATTGGAGGATAGCGAATGCGGTCCCATTGTTCAAGAAGGGTAGCAGGGATAACCCGGGTGATTATAGGCCAGTGAGCTTGACGTCCGTGGTAGGGAAGTTGTTGGAGAGGATTCTTGGAGACAGGATGCATGTGCATTTAGAAAGGAACAATCTCACTAGTGACAGACAGCATGGTTTTGTAAGAGGGAGGTCGTGCCTTACAAATTTGGTGGAGCTTTTTGAGGAAGTGACAAAAACGGTTGATGAAGGAAGGGCCGTGGCTGTTGTCTATATGGATTTCAGTAAGGCATTTGACAAAGTCCCACATGGCAGGTTGGTTAAGAAGGTTAAGGCTCATGGGATACAAGGAGAAGTGGCTAGATGGGTGGAGAACTGGCTTGGCCATAGGAGACAGAGGGTAGTGGTCGAAGGGTCTTTTTCCGACTGGAGGTCTGTGACAGTGGTGTTCCGCAGGGCTCTGTACTGGGACCTCTGCTATTTGTGATATATATAAATGATTTGGAGGAAGGTGTAACTGGTGTTATCAGCAAGCTTGCGGATGACACGAAGATGGCTGGACTTGCGGATAGCGATGAGCATTGTTGGGCAATTCAGCAGGATACAGATAGGCTGGAAAATTGGGCGGAGAGGTGGCAAATGGAATTTAATCCGGATAAATGTGAAGTGATGCATTTTGGAAGAAATAACGTAGGGAGGAGTTATACAATAAATGGCAGAGCCATCAAGAGTATAGAAACACAGAGGGACCTAGGTGTGCAAGTCCACAAATCCTTGAAGGTGGCAGCACAGGTGGAGAAGGTGGTGAAGAAGGCATATGGTATGCTTGCCTTTATAGGACGGGGTATAGAGTATAAAAGCTGGAGTTTGATGATGCAGCTGTATAGAACGCTGGTTAGGCCACATTTGGAGTACTGCGTCCAGTTCTGGTCCCCGCACTACCAGAAGGACGTGGAGGCGTTAGAGAGAGTGCAGAGAAGGTTTACCAGGATGTTGCCTGGTATGGAGGGTCTTAGCTATGAGGAGAGATTGGGTAAACTGGGGTTGTTCTCCCTGGAAAGACGGAGAATGAGGGGTGATCTAATAGAGGTGTACAAGATTATGAAGGGGATAGATAGGGTGAACGGTGGGAAGCTTTTTCCCAGATCAGAAGTGACGATCACGAGGAGTCACGGGCTCAAGGTGAGAGGGGCGAAGTATAACTCAGATATTAGAGGGATGTTTTTTTACACAGAGGGTGGTGGGGGCCTGGAATGCGCTGCCAAGTAGGGTGGTGGAGGCAGGCACGCTGACATCGTTTAAGACTTACCTGGATAGTCACATGAGCAGCCTGGGAATGGAGGGATACAAACGATTGGTCTAGTTGGACCAAGGAGCGGCACAGGCTTGGAGGGCCGAAGGGCCTGTTTCCTGTGCTTTGAAACCCACGCAGACACGGAGAGAATTTGCAGACTTTGCAGACAGTGACTCAAGCCGGGAATCGAACCGAGCTAACAGTGCTAACCATTGTGCCACTGTGCTGATGTCTCTAATTCTCTTTAGATAATTTAAGAGGAGTTTTGACAGATGTGTTCAGAAGAACATGTACAGAAATAATCTGAAGCGCTATGGGGAAAGGATAGGGGCGTGGAACTATCTCTCTTGCAATTCAATGATTCTATTCTTTTCATAAGTTGCAGCCAAACTCAATTTTCTTTTTACAAGTCCATTTCTGGCACAAATCACTCATTAATGTAGCACATTAATGACCCGAGTACCATGAAAATTTAAACTGATTACATTTTGGGCCCAAGATAAAGTCTTGGGAAAATGAAACTTTTCCCCTTTTCAGGCAATGCCATCAGTGTCAGCACTCCTCAGTCAGGCAAAACACTTCAACATAATGCCCCTCATCTCTACCTCAACACCGTTTCCTAAACCCAAACTCTGCTTCAACACAACACTTTTCCATTGTCTACACCACTGGTCTCTGAGCCCTGCTGACAATTTAACAAAGGGACAATTTGATCATTGAAAACCATGGGCCCATATGGAAATACATGAAACTTGAAATATTCCTACTGGCACGAAACATCATTTTAGAAATACATGTTAAATTGTGCTCCTCCTACAAAGTAAAATTAAATAAACAAGCAAATGAGTATAAAATAAATCCACAATAAGAAATACTGGCTGAATCCGTCAAAGAAAAAAGAACTTCAGAAAACAAGGGAATAGCAAAGCACTGCCAAATATTGGTAGCCCTTAAGCAGATGGAGCCAGATTCTGAGAGATGTTCCATTGAAGGACAAAGAGGCTAACCTCCTTCGTAATTAACATCACAATGGCCCCGCACAACTTAGCGTCAACCCAAAGGTCATTCCTACGCCTGTAGTAGTCCTTTTCTCCACCTCCCACCCCCACCCCAAGATACTGACATACTTGAATTGTCGATGATGAATTACAGTTCACTGCCTGCAGACTACTGAAATTCCATTTCTAATCTTGACAATTGCATGCGTCATTATGTTTTGCAATCTCATACTGGACTTGACTACAAACATATTGCAATACAGAGTGCGGTGCTAGTCCTATCTGGGAATAATGTAATAGGCAGAATGTATGAGCTTACTCTGTCCGTAACCAATATTTTATATGGAAATTCCCATGGAGTGTGTATTCCAAAGAACAAAGAACAATACAGCACAGGAACAAGCCCTTCGGCCCTCCAAGCCGCTCCCTGGTCCAAACTAGACCATTCTTTTGTATCCCTCCATTCCCACTCCGTTCATATGGCTATCTAGATAAGTCTTAAACGTTCCCAGTGTGTCCACCTCCACCGCCTGGCCTGGCAGCGCATTCCAGGCCCCCACCACCCTCGGTGTAAAATATGTCCTTCTGATATCTGTGCAAAACCTCCCCCCCTTCACCTTGAACCTATGACCCCTCATGAACGTCACCACCGACCTGGGGAAAAGCTTCCCACCGTTCACCCTATCTATGCCTTTCATAATTTAATGCACCTCTATTAAGTCTCCCCTCATCCTCCGTCTTTCCAGCGAGAACAACCCCAGTTTAGCCAATCTCTCCTCATAACTAAGCCCCTCCATACCAGGCAACATCCTGGTAAACCTCCTCTGTACTCTCTCCAAAGCCTCCACGTCCTTCTGGTAGTGTGGCGACCAGAACTGGACGCAGTATTCCAAATGCGGCCGAACCAACGTTCTATACATCTGCAATATCAGACCCCAACTTTTATACTCTATGCCCCGTCCTATAAAGGCAAGCATGCCATATGCCTTCTTCACCACCTTCTCCACCTGTGACGTCACCTTCAAGGATCTGTGGACTTGCACACCCAGATCCCTCTGCGTATCTACACCCTTTATGGCTCTGCCATTTATCGTATAGCTCCTCCCTACATTATTTCTACCAAAATGCATCACTTCGCATTTATCAGGATTGAACTCCATCTGCCATTTCTTTGCCCAAATTTCCAGCCTATCTACATCCTTCTGTAGCCTCTGACAATGCTCCTCACTATCTGCAAGTCCTGCCAATTTTGTGTCGTCCACAAACTTACTGATCACCCCAGTTACACCTTCTTCCAGATCGTTTATATAAATCACAAACAGCAGAGGTCCCAATACAGAGCCCTGCGGAACATCACTAGTCACAGGCATCCAGCCGGAAAAAGACCCTTCCACTACCACCCTCTGTCTTCTGTGACCAAGCCAGTTCTCCACCCATCTAGCCACCTCCCCCTTTATCCCATGAAATCCAACCTTTTGCACCAACGTACCATGAGGGACTTTGTCAAACGCTTTACTAAAGTCCATATAGACAACATCCACGGCCCTTCCCTCGTCAACCATTCTGGTCACTTCTTCAAAACCTCCACCAGGTTCGTGAGGCATGACTTCCCTCTCACAAAACCATGCTGACTATCGTTAATGAGTTTATTCCTTTCTAAATGCGCATACATCCTATCTCTAAGAATCTTCTCCAACAACTTCCCCACCACGGACGTCAAGCTCACCGGCCTATAATTACCCGGGTTATCCTTCCTACCCTTCTTAAATAACGGGACCACATTAGCTATCCTCCAATCCTCTGGGACCTCACCTGCATCCAGTGACGAGACAAAGATTTGCGTCAGAGGCCCAGCGATTTCATCTCTCATCTCCCTGAGCAGCCTTGGATAGATTCCATCAGGCCCTGGGAATTTGTCAGTCTTTAGATTCTCTAACAAACCTAACACTTCCTCCCTTGTAATGGAGATTTTCTCCAACGGTTCAACACTCCCCTCCGAGACACTCCCAGTCAACACATCCCTCTCCTTTGTGAATATCGGCGCAAAGTATTCATTTAGGATCTCCCCTACTTCTTTGGGCTCCAAGCATAATTCCCCACTTTTGTCCCCGAGAGGTCCGATTTTTTCCCTGACAACCCTTTTGTTCCTAACGTACGAATAAAATGCCTTGGGATTCTCCTTAATCCTGTCTGCCAAGGACATTTCGTGACCCCTTTTTGCCCTTCTAATTCCCCGTTTGAGTTCTTTCCTACTTTCTTTGTACTCCTCCAGAGCTCCCTCCGTTTTTAGCTGCCTGGACCTAACATACGCCTCTCTTTTCTTTTTGACCAGTCCCTCAATTTCCCTGGTTATCCACGGTTCTTGAATCCTACCCTTCCTATCCTTCTTTTTTACAGGCACATGCCTGTCCTGTAGCCCTAACAACTGTTCCTTAAAAGATGTGGATTTACCCTCAAACAGCCTCTCCCAATCAAGAGCTGCCAATTTCTGCCTAATCCCACTAAAGTTAGCCTTCCCCCAATCCAACACCTTACCCTTGGGACACCACTCATCCTTTTCCATCACTATCCTAAAGCGAACAGAATTGTGGTCACTATTTGCCACATGTTCCCCTACCGAAACTTTAAAGACCTGACCGGGCTCATTCAAGGTACTAGGTCCAGTATAGCCCCCTCTCTAGTCGGGCTATCTACATATTGTTCCAAAGAACCCTCCTGTACGCATTTTACAAATTCCTCTTCATTCAGAGTCCCAGCACTCAGCAATTTCCAGTCTATACCAGGGAAATTGAATTCTCCCACTACAACAACCCTATTTTTCCCACACCTATCCAGTATCTCCTGACATATCCGTTCTTCCACTTCCCTTGGGCTGTTGGGGGGCCTGTAGTATACCCCCAACATAGTGACTGCGCCCTTCCTGTTTCTAAGCTCCACCCAGAGTGACTCGTTACACGACCCCTCTGAATTGTCCTCCCTCTGCACCGCTGTAATATGCTCTCCAACTAATACCGCTACTCCCCCACCTCTTTTGGCCCCTCCTCTGTCTCGCCTAAAACACTTGTACCCCGGAATATTCAGCTGCCAGTCCTGTCCCCCTTTCAACCAAGTCTCTGTCACCGCAACCACATCCAAATTCCTCGTGAGCATTAAGGCCCCTAAGTTCATCTGTCTTACCTGCTACGCTCCTTGCATTGAAGTATAAGCACTCCAGACCTCCAGGCCCAGTGAGGTCATCCTCCCCCAGAGTGCTCTTCTTCTTTGCCAGTCTTGTCCCAGCCTCGACACTTGTAGACCTAATATTTTGATCCCCACCCCCCTGCCATACTAGTTTAAACCCCCCCGAACTGCACTAGCAAAACTCCCAGCCAGGATATTCATGCCAATTAAAGTATTCAGCAGAAAACATTGGCAAGGTCAAAAATAAAGGAACTTTACAAGATTTACAAGGATGTTGCTTGGATTGAGTGGCATGCCTTTTGAGGATAGGCTGAGGGAGCTCGGTCTTTTCTCCTTGGAGAGACGTAGGATGAGAGGCGACCTAATAGAGGGATATAAGATGTTGAGAGGCATAGATCGGGTGGACTCGGAGGCTTTTTCCCAGGGTGGAAATGGCTGCTACGAGAGGACACAGGTTTAAGGTGCTGGGGGGTAGGTACAGGGGAAATGTTAGGGGGAAGTTTTTCTCACAGAGGGTGGTGGGCGAGTGGAATCGGCTGCCATCAGTGGTGGTGGAGGCAAAGTCAATAGGGTCTTTTAAGAGACTCCTGGATGAGTACATGGGACTTAATAGGATGGAGGGTTATAGGTAGGCCTAAAAAAGTAGGGATATGTTCGGCACAACTTGTGGGGCCGAAGGGCCTGTTTTGTGCTGTAGTTTTTCTGTTTCTTTCTATGTTTCTAACTTATATATTCGCAGGCACATGCTACAGATTAATGCTATGTCACACATTTGGCCTCACACGTATGCACACATGGATACACGAGGACTGGATACAGATAACGATAGCGCACCTTTACAAATTACAGTTAATTCAGTCTCTAATTTATATCTTCAGTCTCCCACCTGGCAGGCCAGATTTTTCCTGAGTGGTTTAAAATTATGGGGAAGGTCTTGTAAAGTGAAGGATTCACAGTAGGTCATACGGGTTCTTGTCGCTGAATGTCTAAAACTCAGGTGACCTTTAAAACTGGAACAGTTTTTTTTAAAGTTTATTTATTAGTGTCACAAGTAGGCTTACATTGCAATGAAGTTACTGTGAAAAACATCTAGCGGGCACACTCCAGTACCTGTTCGGGAACAGTAAGTCTCACAACACCAGGTTAAAGTCCCAACAGATCTATTTGGTAGCATAAGCTTTCGGAACGCTGCCCCTTCATCAGGTGACCCACTCACAGGTGGACAGAGTGGTGAAGGAGGCATTCGGCATGCTTGGTTTCATTGGTCAGAACATTGAATACAGGAGTTGGGACGTCTTGTTAAAGTTGTACAAGACATTGGTACGGTCACACTTGGAATACTGTGTACAGTTCTGGTCACCCTATTATAGAAAGGATATTAAACCAGAAAGAGCGCAGATGCTACCGGGACTTGATGGTTTGAGTTATGAGGCGAGGCTGGATAGATTGGGACTTTGTTCCCTGGAGCATAGGAGACTTAGGGGTGATTTTAGAGGTCTATAAAATAATATGGGGCATAGATCAGCTGGATAGTCAACATCTTTTCCCAAAGGTAGGGGAGTCTAAAACTAGTGGGCATAGAGTGGTGAGTGTCTGGAACAAGCTGCCAGGGGTAGTAGTAAAGGTGGGTACAATTTTCTTTTGTCTTTTAAAAAGCATTTAGACAGATACATGGGCAAGTTGGGTATAGAGGGATATGAGCCAAATGCGGGCAATTGGAACTAGCTCAGTGGTTTAAAACAAAACGATGGTATGGACAAGTTGGGCCAAAAGGCCTGTTCCCATGCTGTAAACCTCTATGACTCTACGAACACCACATAAATGATAAGAAACCCTAATTTCATATTGTAACCGCTATTTTACCAACTATAATGCTTAGCAATGCAACCAGCTTCTGCTGTACTCAGGTGTTACCACTTGATTAGGCCAGTTACAGAAGCAGCTCAACTAAGGACAAAGCAGGACAGGAAATCTCAACTTCTGGACTTTTCAAGTTGCACAATTGATATAGAAATAGGAAAGATCATTTTGTACAGATCACTGGAAATTAACCAATGAAAAAAAATATGTTGATGCCAACTAGTACTTTTTAAATCCTGGCAAGGAGTGATGGAATTAAAATAGTATTTCAATTAACTAAGGGCTATTCATTCAGCCACGACAATTTGGTGTACTCCCTCATTAAACTGTGAGCTTTAAAGCAAGAAATTGGGTGAAGAATTGGTTTTAATCTGCATGGTCTAAACAAAACTTCTTACATAAATTCTCTATGGCTGTGTTGCATTGGAATTTACATATAAATTGTCCAATTATCAATTTTGATAGAGCATTTTATATTAATTTCAATGAAATGTGTTTAATGGCTTTATTGGATGGGGATTTTGTCCTGAACGAGAACAAATACACTCGAGTATTTTTCAAAATGTTGTTGCTACTGAATTCCTGATCCAGTTAACATGAATGTGACATTCACTGAAGCTGAATCTCACTGCATTGTAACCTTCTACAGATAGCATAATCTGTCAGAATATAACCAGGTTAATATGCAACTTGGACAAAGTATTCATTTACCAAGAGCACAGAGCTAAGTTAGTTGACAGGATACAATATGATGGTAGAAGGGCAGGAAGTGGTAAACTCTCAGACTTCGGACGCAAGTGCAACTCACCACTTCCTGTAGATGTAGCTATGGTATTTTTACATTTCCAACTCCTTACCTCTGCAAACCTAACATCTTGCATCATTTAATGAAACAAATTCAGTCTATTTTAGGCAAACTTTATTTGAAAATACGTTGCATTAAATTGTAATATATCAGAAATTCAGAAAGCGTGAAGCTTGTTCTCTATAAAGCCAAGGACTGGAAAAACCAATACCTAGAACATAGAACATAGAACATAGAACAGTACAGCACAGAACAGGCCCTTCGGCCCACGATGTTGTGCCGAGCTTTATCTGAAACCAAGATCAAGCTATCCCACTCCCTATCATCCTGGTGTGCTCCATGTGCCTATCCAATAACCGCTTAAATGTTTCTAAAGTGTCTGACTCCACTATCACTGCAGGCAGTCCATTCCACACCCCAACCACTCTCTGCGTAAAGAACCTACCTCTGATATCCGTCCTGTATCTCCCACCACGAACCCTATAGTTATGCCCCCTTGTAATAGCTCCATCCACCCGAGGAAATAGTCTTTGAACGTTCACTCTATCTATCCCCTTCATCATTTTATAAACCTCTATTAAGTCTCCCCTCAGCCTCCTCCGCTCCAGAGAGAACAGCCCTTGCTCCCTCAACCTTTCCTCATATGACCTACCCTCCAAACCAGGCAGCATCCTGGTAAATCTCCTCTGCACTCCTTCCAGCGCTTCCACATCCTTCTTATAGTGAGGTGACCAGAACTGCACACAATATTCCAAATGTGGTCTCACCAAGGTCCTGTACAGTTGCAGCATAACCCCACAGCTCTTAAACTCCAACCCCCTGTTAATAAAAGCTAACACACTACAGGCCTTCTTCACAGCTCTATCCACTTGAGTGGCAACCTTTAGAGATCTGTGGATATGGACCCCAAGATCTCTCTGTTCCTCCACAGTCTTCAGAACCCTACCTTTGACCCTGTAATCCACATTTAAATTTGTCCTACCAAAATGAATCACCTCACATTTATCAGGGTTAAACTCCATTTGCCATTTTTCAGCCCAGCTTTGCATCCTATCTATGTCTCTTTGCAGCCTACAACAGCCCTCCACCTCATCCACTACTCCACCAATCTTGGTGTCATCAGCAAATTTACTGATCCACCCTTCAGCCCCCTCCTCTAAGTCATTAATAAAAATCACAAAGAGCAGAGGACCAAGCACTGATCCCTGCGGCACACCGCTAGCAACCTGCCTCCAATCCGAAAATTTTCCATCGACCACCACCCTCTGTCTTCGGTCAGACAGCCAGTTGCCTATCCAATCGGCCAACTTTCCCTCTATCCCACACCTCCTCACTTTCATCATAAGCCGACCATGGGGGACCTTATCAAACGCCTTACTAAAATCCATGTATATGACATCAACTGCCCTACCTTCATCAACACACTTAGTTACCTCCTCAAAAAATTCAATCAAATTTGTGAGGCACGACTTGCCCTTCACGAATCCGTGCTGACTATCTCGGATTAATCCGCATCTTTCTAAATGGTCGTAAATCCCATCCCTAAGGACCCTTTCCATCAATTTACCAACCACCGAAGTAAGACTAACCGGTCTATAATTACCAGGGTCATTTCTATTCCCTTTCTTAAACAGAGGAACAACATTCGCCATTCTCCAGTCCTCTGGCACCATCCCCGTGGACAGCGAGGACCCAAAGATCAACGCCAAAGGCTCTGCAATCTCATCCCTTGCCTCCCACAGAATCCTAGGATACATTTCATCAGGCCCAGGGGACTTATCGACCTTCAGTTTATTCAAAACTGCCAAGACATCCTCCCTCCGAACATCTATTTCCTCCAGCCTATTAGCCTGTAACACCTTCTCTTCCTCAAAAACATGGCCCCTCTCCTTGGTGAACACTGAAGAAAAGTATTCATTCATCACCTCGCCTATCTCTACTGACTCCATACACAAGTTCCCACTACTGTCCTTGACCGGCCCTAACCTCACCCTGGTCATTCTTTTATTCCTCACATAAGAGTAAAAAGCCTTGGGGTTTTCCTTGATCCGACCCGCCAAGGACTTCTCATGTCCCCTCCTAGCTCTCCTAAGCCCCTTTTTCAGCTCATTCCTTGCTAACTTGTAACCCTCAATCGAGCCATCTGAACCTTGTTTCCTCATCCCTACATAAGCTTCCCTCTTCCTTTTCACAAGACATTCCACCTCTTTTGTGAACCATGGTTCCCTCACTCGGCCATTTCCTCCCTGCCTGACAGGAACATACCTATCAAGGACATCCAGTATTTGTTCCTTGAAAAAATTCCACTTTTCATTAGTTCCTTTCTCTGACAGTTTCTGTTCCCAACTTATGCCCCCTAATTCTTGCCTAATCGCATCATAATTACCCCTCCCCCAATTGTAAACCTTGCCCTGCCGTACGGCCCTATCCCTCTCCATTGCAATAACAAAAGACACCGAATTGTGGTCACTATCTCCAAATTGCTCTCCCACAACCAAATCTAACACTTGGCCCGGTTCATTTCCCAGTACCAAATCCAATGTGGCCTCACCTCTAGTCGGCCCATCCACATATTGTGTCAGGAAACCCTCCCGCACACACTGCACAAAAACTGCCCCATCCAAACTATTTGACCTACAAAGGTTCCAATCAATATTTGGAAAGTTAAAGTCCCCCATGACAACTACCCTGTGACCCCCACACATATCCATAATCTGCTTAGCAATTTCTTCCTCCACATCTCTATTACTATTTGGGGGCCTATAGTAAACTCCTAGCAACGTGACCGCTCCTTTCCTATTTCTAACTTCAGCCCATATTACCTCAGTGTGCAGATCCCCCACGAAGTGCCTTTCCGCAGCCGTTAAACTATCCTTGATTAACAATGCCACTCCTCCACCTCTTTTACCAGCTTCCCTACACTTAGTGAAACATCTATACCCCGGAACGTCCAACAACCATTCCTGTCCTTGTTCTACCCACGTCTCCGTAATGGCCACAACATCGTAGTCCCAAGTACCAATCCACGCCCCAAGTTCATCTACCTTGTTCCGGATGCTCCTTGCATTGAAGTAGACACACTTCAACCCACCTTCCTGTCTACCAGTACCCACCCTTGACCCTGATACCTTCCCCAATACCTCACCA
This sequence comes from Mustelus asterias, assembly GCF_964213995.1. Lineage (NCBI taxonomy): Eukaryota > Metazoa > Chordata > Chondrichthyes > Carcharhiniformes > Triakidae > Mustelus > Mustelus asterias. Next base: position 24,825,314 of record NC_135829.1, on the reverse strand, counting down.
CCCTCACTGACTTCTGGACTACAACTCCCTTTCCCACTCCCCTGACAAATTAGTTTAAACCCCCCTGAAGAGCCGTAACAAATTTCCCTCCGAGGATATTGGTGCCCCTCTGGTTCAGGTGCACCCCGTCCTGTTTGTACAGGTCCCACCTTCCCCAGAACGTGTTCCAATTATCCACGTATCTGAAACCCTCCCTCCTACACCATCCCTGCAACCACATATTTAACTGCACTCTCTCCCTGTTCCTCAACTCGCTATCACGTGGTACCGGCAACGTACCAGAGATGACCACATGTTTCGTCTTGGCTCTCAGCTTCCAGCCCAGCTCCAGAAATTCCTGCTTTAAAGCCCCGTCCCTTCTCTTACCTATGTCATTGGTACCAATGTGCACCACGACTTGTGACTGTTTCCCCTCCCCCTTCAGAATCTGGAAAACACGGTCTGAGACATCACGGACCTTGGCATCCGGTAGGCAACATACCATCCGTGAGTCTCTTTTGCTGCCACAGAACCTCCTATCTATCCCTCTAACTAACGAGTCCCCAATAACTATCGCCCTCCCGCTCTCCCCCTTTCCCTCCCGAGCCACAGAGACGGACACAGTGCTGGAGATCCTCTCACTGCGGCTCCCCACTGGTATGTCATCCCCCTCAACCATATCCAAAGCGGAATACTTGTTGCTAAGGGGAACGACCACCGGGGATCCCTGCACGGACTGCTTCCTCCCAGCCCCTCTCACCGTCACCCATCTGTTTTCAATCCTCGGAGTAACTGTATTCCTAAAGCTTGTGTCTATGGCCATCTCTGCGTCCCTGATGATCCTAAGTTCCTCCAACTCCAGCTCCAGTTCCCTAACACGGTTTTGGAGGAGCTGCAGATGGGTGCACTTCCCACAGGTGTAATCAGTAGGGACACTGTCGTCGTCCCTCACCTCAAACATAGTGCAAGAGGAACATTGCACTGCCTGCACACCCATCCCCTCGAGATACCTTGCCAGTACCAGGTAGAAAGTGCAAAAATGAATTCAACTCACCCCTGCTCGCCCTTTCTGCCTAAGCCCTGTGAGCCAAAGTCTTATAGCTCACACTCTGCTTCCCACACACTACACTGCCCGCTCCCGATGCTGCCCGCTGTATACTGCAGCCTACCTTTTATACTTCACGTGCTTAAAAAACCCTTCCCAGACTCCTTTGCTGCCCACTTCTAGTTTTCACTTTAAACTTGAAAAACTGCTGTTAAAGTAAAGGCCAAAAAAATACACACACTAGCTGACTAATTAAATAAATAAACAATTCAATTAATCCAATTAATCTCTTACCAGCACTGCTGCTTTTCAATCACCCCTCTCAGCTTGCTCCAGTGGATCAATGAGGACCTGATCTCTAAAATTAAGCTGGCATGATGCTGATATTCTGATATTGCTGTAGTTCTACCTCTTTAACTTTGAGATAAGAAATAGCAGAAGCAGACCATTCTGCCCTTTGAATCTGCTTCATTACTCAATAAATCATGGCTGATCAGATTGTGGCCTTAAATCCACTTTCCTCCCTGCCCCCAAAACCTCCGACTCCCTGTGGATTAATCCGTCTCACTCAGCCTTGAATATATGCAATTCTGTTTATTATCTTTGGTATCAATTTCACAAAGTATATAACAAGCTTGACCAACCATAGCCCACAGGTCACAATCAGGCCCACCAACCCCCTGTATCAGTTCCGCAGAGTCACTGTTATAACTATGGGTAAGTTCAATTAAATATTTTTTATTCATTCATCATCATTGCCTCAGCTAGCATTTATTTTCCATCCCTAATTGCCCTCGGGAAGGTGGTGGTGAGCTGCCTTCTTGAACCACTGCAGTTCCTGTGGCATAGGTACAGGTTTAACCTGGTGTTGTGAGACTTCTTACTGCATAGGTACACCCACAATGCTATTTGGGAGGGAGAAATTTATACTCAGCGACAGTAAAATAATGGCGATATATTTCCAAGTTAGGATGGCGAGTGGCTTGGAGGGGAACTTCCAGGTGGTGGTGTTGCCACATGCCTGCTACCCTTGTCCTTCAAGATCAAGGGTGGGCAAACCGCAGCTAGCAAGCCGCTTGCAGCCCTTTCCTTAATCCTGAGATCACACTGTGGAGGACTGAGAAAGGAATGAGTCAGTCCGAAAAGAAACGGAAAAAATACAATTGAAGAAGATGTCAGCCCGTTCACTACTGGAGTCTCATATTAGATACAGTCGAGTGATTGAATGTTCTGTGGGAATGGGAGAATGACAGAAGTAGATTGAAACGTTTAGTTAGAAGGAACTCTTGGTAACTTAAACAGTAATTGGTCACTTTGGTTTAAGGATGTTTAGGGGATTGTCATGGTTTTACTAGTCATTTCGGAGTTGGAGCTTTTGGACAAAAATATTGAGGGATTCCCAGTTACACTGTTTATGTTAAATATACATAATTTGGCTTAATATTTCAAATCCTTTTTCTATCTCTGAAAATAAAAACATCAATTGGATTGAGGCATAGATCGGGTGGACTCTCAGAGGCTTTTTCCCAGGGTGGAAATGTCTGCTACGAGAGGACACAGGTTTAAGGTGCTGGGGGGTAGGTACAGGGGAGATGTTAGGGGTAAGTTTTTCACACAGAGGGTGGTGGGCGAGTGGAATCGGCTGCCATCAGTGGTGGTGGTGGTGAACTCAATAGGGTCTTTTAAGAGACTCCTGGATGAGTAGATGGAGCTTAATAGGATGGAGGGTTATAGGTAAGTCTAGAAGGTAGGGATGTGTTCAGCACAACTTGTGGGCTGAAGGGCCTGTTTGTGCTGTAGTTTTTCTATGTTTCTAATCCTTGTATTCCTCTGTCATAGAGTCATAGAGGTTTACAGCATGGAAACAGGCCCTTCAACCCAACTTGTCCATGCCGCCCATTTTTTTTTAAACCCCTAAGCTAATTCCAATTGCCCACATTTGATCCATATCCCTCTATACCCATTGTACCCTTGTAACTATCTAAATACTTTTTTAAAGACAAAATTGTACCTGCCTCTACTACTACCTCTGGCAGCTTGTTCCAGACACTCACCACCCTCTGTTTTAGTTTGATTAGAGGCAAGCAAACAGGGCCTTCGAGGTATCTCTATATTACTGCCAGTGCCAATTGAGTGACTACAGAAAGAGGAAGATAGAGCAGATGAACACATGGTGCAGAATGTGGGTGTTTTAGATTCCAGGGGACCAATGTCATAGAATCTTTACAGTGTAGAATGAGGCCATTCGGCCCATCGAGTCTGCACCAACCACAATCCCATCCAGGCCCTACTCCCGTAATCCCACATATCTACCCTGCTAATCCCACTGACACTAGGGTCAATTTAGCATGGCCAATCAACGTTTGGACTGTGGGAGGAAACCGGAGCACTTGGAGGAAACCCACACAGACACGGGGAGAATGTGCAAACTCCACACAGACAGTCACCCAATGCCGGAATTGAACCCGGGTCCCTTGGGCTGAGAGCCAGCAGTGCTAACCACTGTGCCACCCATTGGGTGGACTGAGATTGAGAGGGAAGATGTCTAAATTAGGCTTACAATACATCTGTGTAAATGTTTGGTAAATCAGATTCGTACAGTAGAGGACTAAATACCTGGCAATACATGGCGATAACGGAGACGGTTTCAAACAAAAAAGGAGTAGGACTGCCTACAAAATGTTCCTAGATACAAAGTATTTAGAAAGCTAGGGAAAAAGGAAGGAGGGGGATTAATTGTAATGATTAAGGAGAATATTAGAGAGGATGTCCTGGAGAGATGAGGACAGAATTTATTTTGGTTAAATTTAAGAAACGATAGAGGTACCATTTTACTACAAGATGAGCGTTATAGGCTATCAACTAGTGGGAAAGATATAGAGGAATAGATCTTCAGGGAATTGAGAGAGGGTGAGTGGTGATAACAGGGGACTTTTATTCTCCTGGTTAGTAATAGTGGGCAGAGAGTTTCTGCAGTAGGTTCAGGGGAATTTTCTTTATCGGTATGTTTCTTCAACAAAGAAGGAGGCATAGAAACTGAGAAACTAGAAGCAGGAGTAGGCCAATCAGGCCTGCTCCCTTTGGCCCCAAGCACTTTTATCCAATTTCTTCTTGAAATCAGACGACAGTTTAGCCTCAACTACTTTGTGACAGTGAATTCCACACATTCACCACCTACAGGTGAAAAAAATTCTCCTCACCTCAGTTCTAAATCCTTATCCTCAAGCTATGACCCCTAGTTTTGGACCCCCCCACCATCAGGAACATTCTTTCTGAATCTACCCTGTGTAACTCTGTTAGAATTTTATAAGTTTCCAAGCGATCCCTCTCACTCTTCAAAACTCCAATCCTAACCGACTTGATCTCTCCTCATATGACAGACCTGCCATCCCAGGAATCAGCCTGGTAAACCTTTGCTCTACTCCCTCTATAGCAAGGACATCCTTCCTCAGATAAGGACACCAAAACGGCACACAATAGCACTGAGGACATGAGCGCCAGGACTAGCCACACCTCTAACCAAGCATTCCAATACTGGCATCTATCCAGTAATTGTGGAAAATTGCCCAGGTATATGCTATCCACAAAAAAAAGCAAACAAATCCAATCGGCCAATAACTGCCCCTTCAGTCCATTCTTTGTCAAGGTTTCTTTTCAATATTTTTTCCCGTTACCAAGCAGGCATATTAAAACTTCACATTTCTGCTTCTCTTAAAAAAAACACTAACTTATGAAGGGTTCATTTGAAACCTTTGTAGATCAAATGAGTTTTAAATTTAGTAATTATTGTCACAATGAAGTTACAATGAAAATCCTCTATGATGTGTTAATACTGATTTTGTCTTTAAATATAAATTAAAATCTTCAAACGTTTATATCTGGGTCAAGATCATTTACAGCAGTAATTCTAGTGACAGTAATACTGTACATCTAATGAGACATAACTGCTCAGTTACTGGAAATAATGACTGCTACAAAGTAATTTGGAAAAAACGCACTAAAAGGTTTTTGGGATTTACATTCGTTCCATCACATATTAGAATTCCTTAAATCAACAATACTTTTATCATGAAGGATTGTATTAATCTAAAATCTTTCACAATTTGCCTGGTTTTTATCAGTCATTTAACTTGTTTATTCAGAATTTGAACAACTGCACTTGTTAAAATGCAGTCAGTCAAAACATCATTGTCAAAGCCAAGCTATTCTAAAATGTCCTGTTTAAACTTTTTGACAGTGTGGAAATGATTGCATCTTCCAGTTCCTGAATACATTTCCTGATATAAACATTAAAATGAAGCCAGTGTTATGGACAGAACTAAATATTGGTAACTTTACGTAAGTATTACAATTAACTCAATGGAAATTGATGTGTTAGAAATCATAGCTAAAACATTACTAAAACTACCCAAACATTTTACTGTTGAATAAAACTCCTAATCTTTAATAATTACTTCCATCATCAGGTCGCACTACACATGTAACAAAGCTCAACAGTTCTAGTCACAAGCCTAAATTAAATCTGCACTTGTATTGCATGCATATTTTGAGAACGTGTCAAAATGTTGCACCCAACTGTGGTGGAAGGCAAAGCAAGTCGCCCGTGGGATGATGGCTGAAGAAACAAGTGAAATTTGGGGAAATGTGATGGAATATAGCAAGACGGAGGGATTCTCTTCCCAAATTCTCAGATTTGGGTTTGTATTTGAAGATATAGTAGCAACATATAAAGCATCTTTTTCTCTAGCACTGACTGACGTAGTGGTTAAGATGACATAGGAGATGTATTCCTTCATTGCCTGAAGCACAGAACACAAGGGGTAGGTTACGCTAGAACTATAGCATATTAATAGGCCATAGCTAGAGTCCTCCATACAGAAGAATGGTATCACACGAGTGTGGGTACAGAGGAAATTTAAAGCATGGTGCCAGGAATGGAATATTTTAGCTTCGAGGAAAGACTGGATAAACTGGGTTATTCTCTTTGGAACAAAGGGGGATGAGCAGAGTTTTAAGTGAGGTAGGTCAAAGTATGTGACACAGAGACAAGTGGATAGAAAGGGCCTATTTCTGCTAACAGGTCATTAACCAGGGATCATAGATATAAAGCAAAAGAGTTGACGTGCTAGTTAGGTGCATTGGTCATGCTAAATTCTCCCACAGTGTACCCGAACAGGTGCCGGAGTGTGGTGACTAGGGGATTTTCACAGTAACTTCATTGCGTTGTTAATGCAAGCCGACTTATGACACTAATAAAATAAACTTAAAAACAACTGGAGCACAGCTGTGGTTTTTGCTACAAAGGAAACTGGTCTCCCCCTTTAATGTCACTACTTAAGTACGACCTGTGAAGAAATATTTTAAATTGGAACACTAAGAGGCTAATTTCTATTGCTTGGGAACATTTTTTTCCTAGGCTGGATGATATTTGAATATTTCTTGGGAAGGGCTCAGATTATAAAAAAGTCAGGTAGGCTTTACCGCTCTCAAAAAAATTCAATCAAACAAATCCCTTTTTAAGAATGTCATTAAAAACAATTTACATGTCTGACACAAATTTTGCATTGATAACGCTAACACGGAGGGCACAACAGATGCAGACTTGATTTTCATGTACAAAACGTCTTTAAGAAATTAACATGCAAAAGCATTCAGCTATGTGCACCTCAGCCATGCTTTGGTTCATGAATATCACTGCCCTGTTGGCTGCCCATAGCCTTGGATTTTCCTCTGCTTCAAATACCTACACCAAATTCCAATACACCCAAACAAGTTTCCTGAACAGCTCAGCCGGGACTAACCAAGCAGTGACAAACTGATTATTCCAAAAGCTTTCCAAGTATAGAGGCTGAATTCCAACCTTTGACAAATTGAATGGAAACAGAAAATGTTGGAAATACTGAGCTGGTCTGGCATCAGCATAGAGAGAGGAAGAGATGTTTCAGATCAATGACCTTTCATCAGAATTGCCATTCCAGCATTTTCTGTCTTTATTTCAGATTTCCAGCATTTAGACATAGTATTTTATAAACCTTGCCAATGTTAAAAATGTTTACTTCTAAAGGACCAACATTGGAATGAACATTCAGAAGTGTGATAATGCAAATGATGGAAGCCAGACAAGGTAAGAAAATGCAACATATTTTCTAAAATTTGGTGGCAAGATTAAAATCACAAGAATTGAACTTGCCTTCCATTAAAAATATTGAGATTAACTTCTGGCCAACTGATCACAGCTGTGAGGTGATTACTCTCCATTGTATCTTAATGTGACTAAACCATAAGATTAATATGATTCAACACCAAAGGTGGTAAATGACCTGATAGAAGTTTATAAAATTATGAGGGGATTAGGGGTATAACCCTTAGTGTCAGCAAGACCAGCAAGGGTAAATACATGGGGTTACGGGGATAGGGTCTGGGTGCGATTGTGGTCAGTGCAGACTTGATGGGCCAAATGGCCTCCTTCTGCACAGTAGGGATTCTATAAACACAATTCCCAACACAAGTTTAATTTAGTTTGATGGATGTCCTGTCCATTAGGTTTACTTTATTCAAAAATCATTATTTTAAAAGGATTCTGCAACTTTAATATATAATGTAGTGGACTCTTTTTTTGGGATATTATTCATTTTAACTTGCTTAGCATTACGGACTACTCTTGTAAACAAGATTTCAAATCATACTAACAGTCCAGTAATGAAGTCAGCACACAGATTCAAGAAAATCCTGTATTTAGCTCACTGGAATTGCCATGAGCATCTGGGACTGCAAAAGAAAACCTATCATATGGGTTTATAATAAAAGGCAACAAGTACCCAGCAGCAGAAGACAACTCAATAGTTTGTGCTGTTTTTACTAATGTACACTTCCTCAGTAGGTACACCCACAGCACTGAAAGGAAACCAGAGTCTGAATCTACAACAGCTCATTAGACCCAGGGGATATTTTAATTCCTAGAGAAATTGAAGCTAACTGTGAATTGTTGCGGAGTTGGTGTTTGTAAAATTATTAAGAAAGTGGTGGGGATTTTTTTGCTGAGCTTAGAGAGTTAAGAGATGCAGAGGTCCATGCAGTACAGTCTGAAACATTGGGCAGTAGTGTTGCCGAGACAACAGGCTGTTTTTGAATTTTAACCAATCAATTTAAAATAGGCATTTGGAGACAGCGAGGTATAATTATTGACAGGAATAAATATTGGCAAGGACACTATGGATAACTCCCTTACTCTTCTTCATAATAGTCATGGGATATTTTCAAGTCTATCTGAGATGGCAGATGGGACCTTGTATATTGGAACACAAACAGGAGCAGGAGTCAGCCATTTGGTCTGTCCAGCCTGCTCCACCATCCAATAATTTGGCTGATCTGATTGTGGCTTCAACTCCACTTTCTAACTTTCTCACCTTTGACTCCTTTCTAGATCAAAAATCTGTCTAACCTTGAATATATTCAATGACCCAGCAACTATTGTTCTCTGGGATAGATCATTCAAAACTTAATGGCCCTCAGGAGAAAAGATTCCTCTTCAACAAGAGCCCTTATTTTGAAACTGGGTCCCCTAATTCTTCAGTCCCCCACAATGGTAGACATCCTCTAGGCATTTACCCCATCGCACCCCTTCAGAATCATATATGTTTCAATAAATTCACCCCTCATTCTTCTAAACTCCAATAGGCCCAACCGGCTCAACACCTTAATCCCAAAAATCAACCTAGTGAACCTTCTCTGAACTGCCTCCAATTCAAGTATATCTCTTCTTAAGTAAGAGCAAAATCTGTACATAGAAACATAGAAAATAGAAGCAGAGAGGGCCATTTGACCCTGAGGGCCTGCTCCTCCCTTCATTTCGTTCATGGCTGATCATCAAACTCAACATCCTGATCCTGCATCCTCCTGCGGATGGAAAAAGAACTGCAACAACAATAATAGCAATATAGGGTTTAAAATGGCTTTTCTGGTTGAGATATGCGCATGCTGGGATTTTTGGGCAAGTTATAATTAAAACCAGATGCAGGTCATAAAGTTGCTCTGGTCTGGGAGCTGTGATCTGAAGCTTCCTGTGCTAGCCAAATAAGGGAAGTTGTTTACATTTGACTCAGGCATCATGTCTTTGATTTATTAGTGTTGTGTGTGGAGCATGCAGTTTGAACTAAGCGTAATGGCGTCGTTCGCAAGTAAATTCATTGGATGTTCGAGCCATGTGATCGGACTCCAGTTACACAGTTGGCTGGATGACACAATCTTCTGGAAGCAAGTGGAGGATTGTGAATAAAAATACATGTGCAGCCTTTGTTTGGCAGCAATAACTCGGAAGAGACCAACCATGGTAAGAAGACCTGTACCCTAAAGGATGCTTCAGAAGAGAAGATAGATGCTACATCAAAGATATTTCTTGGCCAAGGTTTTTCTAAATTCAGTAGAATCTATTCTCAGTTAAATAATTAAAGTTGATGTTTAGTTAAAGTTAAAGGAAGTTGAAGAGTTAAAGTTCAGTTGAACGTTGATGTTAAGTTAATGTTAAAATTCAGTAGAGTTAATGAGTTGCAACTGTTTATGTTTGAATTGGTACCAGAAGTATTATATAAAGAAATAGTTGAATTACTGTCTTGTTTGTCTCATTAAACTGGAATGCTTGCAAGATGTTTAAATTAAAAGCCAGGTAACACTCCCATATCACTTGATCTCTTTAGCCTCAGAAGCTATATCTAATTTCTCCTTGCAATCACAATGTTTTGGCCTCAACTACTTTCTGTGGCAATGAATTCCACAGTACGTGAGGTGTGCTCTCACCAATGCCCTGTACAGTTCTAGCAAGACTGGGGAAATCCACAGGAAAGCAGTGGGAGGCATTCAAAAGGGAAATGCAGAGGGTACAAGCCCAGCATGTCCCCTCTAAGGTGATATGAAGGAGTAACAAGCCCGGGGAACCATGGATGATGACCAGTGATATTCAGGATAAGATGAGGAGGGAAAAAAAAGCTTTTAGCAGGTACAAGAGGAAAAAATCAGCGGAGGCATTAGTGAAGTACAGAAAGTGCAGGGTGGAGTTTAAGAAAGCAATTAGGAAAGCAAAGAGGGGATATGCAAAAGCTCTGGCTGGTAAAACTAGGGACAAGTCCAAGATATTCTATATCAATGGGAAGAGGATAACCAGAGAAAGATAGTTCTCTTTAGTGGTGACCAAGTGGGCAATCTATGGGTGGAGCAGAGGACATTGGTAAAGTATTGAACAAATACTTTGCACCCGTTTTCACACAACAGAATGAAGGTATAGAACTCAGGGACAGAGTCTATGAGACTCTTAAGCAAATTGACATAGAGAAGGACGAGGTATTGGAGGTGTTGGCAGGCTTAAAAGTGACCAAATCTCCAGATCCAGATGAAGTGTGTCCCTGGCACTGTGGGAGGGAAGGGAAGAGATTGCAGGGGCTCTGACCCAAATTTTTAATTCCTCTCTGGCCACAAGGGGAGGTGGCAGAGGATTGGAGAACTGCTATTGTGGTTCCACTATTTAAGAAGGGTTGTAGACATAAGCCTGGGAACTACAGACCATTGACTCTCATGTCAGTGGTTGGGAAGTTTTTGGAGAAAATTCTGGAGGAGAGCATCTATCTCCACTTGGAGAGGCATGGCTTGATTATGGATGGTCAGCATGGCTTCATCAGAGGGAGGTCATGCCGTACAATGTTTTTGAAGAGGTGATCAGGTGTGTAGATGGGGGCAGTGCAGTCAATGTATTCTACATTGATTTTATCAAAGCTTTTGACAAGGTCGAAAAATGGAAGACTTCTAAAGGAGGCAAATGCACATGGGATACAGAGTAATTGATAAAGTGGATTTAAAATTGGGTCAGTTGTAAAAGAGAGGGTGATGACAGAAGGCTGCTTTAGTGACTGGAAGCCAGCATCCAATGGCGAATCACAGGGATCTGTATTGGGTCTCTTATTATTCATCATTCATATAAACAACATAGATAACTCTGTGAAGGGTAGGATTACTAAGTTTGCAGGTGGCACAAAGATTGGCCACATGGCTAGCAGTGAGGTCGAGTGTCTGGGGCTACAAGAAGATATAGATGAATGGTCAAATGGGCAGAGAAGTGGCAGATGGAATTTAAATCCTGAAAATTGAGGGGCAATGGAAGAAGTAATTTGACAAGGAAGTATTCAATCAACGGTATGACAATAGGAAGTTCTGTGGAACAAAGGTACTTTGACGTGTTTCCATAGATCTCCGAAGAGGGAAGGTGGTGAAAAATGCATATGGGACACTTGACTTTATCAATCGAGGCATAGATTACAAAAGCAGGGAAGTCATGTTGGCGTGGTACAGAACTTTGGTGAGGCCACAGCTGGTGATTGCACTGGAGGGGGTGCAGAGGAAATTCACCAGAATGCTGGCTAGGATGGGATATTTCAGTTATGAAGCGAGGTTGGATAGGCTTCGGTTGTTTTCATTGGAGCAGAGAAGACTGGGGGGGGGGGGGGGGGGGGGTGGGGGCGCGACCTGATTGAGGTGTACAAGACTATGAGGAGCATGGAGAATGGATAGGGAGCAGCTGTTCCCCTTAGTTAAAGGGTCAGTCATGAGGGGACACAAGTTCAAGGTGAGGGACAGACAATTTAGGGGGGGGATGTGAGGAAAACTTTTACCCAGAGGGTGGCGACAGTCTGGAATGCACTGCCTGGGAGGGTGAAAGAGACGAGTTCCCTCACGTCCTTTTAAAAATACCTGGATGAGCACTTGGCATGCCATAATATTCAAGACCTATGTTTAACTTGCTTGAGTTTTCTGATGAATTAACAAAGAGGGTTGATGGGGACCATGCAGTTGATGTGGTGTACATGAACTTCCAAAAGGCACTTTAAGGTACCGCACAACAGACTTGTGAGCAAAGTTAGAACTCAGAATAAAGAGACAAGAGGAAAATTATAAAAGTAAATACTGCAGATGCTGAAAATCAGAAATAAAATCAGAAAATGCTAGATAAACTCAATGGGTCTGGCAGTATCTGTGGAGAGAAAGAGTTAACATTTGGAATCTAAATAATACAAAATTAGCTGAGCGACAGAAAACGGCAGTGATTGTTGTACTGTAACCAATGGCAACATTAGAATGTGTTATAATGTAACCAATGGCAATATGCTGTGAGGGTCAGCTGACCCAGTATAAATAGAAAGCAGATGGGGCTTGTATGACCAGAGTGCTGGTGTAATGTTTCTTTATTAAACCGGTTTCTTTCATTTACTATGTGAAGTTAGTTATTTTATTTCTTGCATCTGAAGTATCCTTACTGCTGGATAAATATTGGTAGCAGAGGAAAACCCACTGTAGCTTGGTGTTTGTTTTGTAAGGCCTGAAGAGGTGCCTCAGACTCAGGACATGACCGTGGCAGAAGGTAAAAGCAAATTTGTCATTTGATTGTCCCCCTGTTTTTTTTGGATGCTGAACCATACTCGCAATGGAAGGCAGAAGTGGAAATGTGACTCATGTTACTACAATACTGAAGAAAAAAGGTATGGCCTTAGCTTTGTCACTTCTGGCTAGAATTACAGAATCCCTACAGTGCAGAAGGAGGCCATTCGGCCAATCGAATCTGCAGCAACCACAATCCCAACCAGGCCCTATCCCCATTGTTTACCCTGCTAATGCTTTGACACTGGGGTCAATTTAGCATGGCCAATCAACCTAACCCGCACATCTTTGGACTGTGGGAGGAAACCAGAGCATCCCGAGGAAACCCACGCAGACATGGGGAGAATGTGCAAACTCCACACAGACAGTGACCCGAGGCCGGAATTGAACCTGGGTCCCTGGCGCTGTGAGGCAGCAGTGCTAACCACTGTCACCGTGCTGCCTGCAACGATAGAAGATAGATAAGAAGCAAAGTTTTCTGACTGGACTGCAGATGCCCTAAAGAAGAGTTACAGCTCCTGTGGCAATATCTAGGTAAGTGCTACCAAAAATGAGTTTTTAGAGAATTATCATGGTGATCTTTGACAGGATGAGAAGACAAGAAAACCAGTCCGTGGAGAAATATATCATGCAATTTGATGAGGGCTGTAACAGGCTAATGAAATTTAATTTGGAGATTCCAGATGTGGTATTAACCTTCAAGTTGTTGGACTGTGCATGCCCGTCTCAATGGATAGTCTTCTGGTAATGACTGGAGTACAATGCAAGGGAACAGAGCCCCTCTTTGATCAAATGGTGTCACTAAAAAGTTTTTTGGGAAACAATCATTCCCCCTGTATTTGAGTGGGTTTCTTCCGGGTGCTCTGGATTCCACCCACAGTCCAAAGGATGTGCAGGTTAGGTGCATTGGCCATGTTAAAATTCTCCCTCAGTGTACCTGAACAGGTGCTGAGGGTGGCGACTAGGGAATTTTCATAATAACTTCATTGCAATGTGAATGTACCCCTACTTGTGAGTAATAAATGAACATTAACTTTAATAGACCTGATGTTGAAAGCAGATATAACTGATTTGATAATGAGAAAGAAAATGCACATGGGAGGGTGATATGTTGTGAAGTTAGTGTTTGTAAAATTATAGAAAATTTAAAATGCTAAGAGTTGCAAAATTGCATTGTCTGTTTAAAAAAAAAGTAGCTTTTTGATATGCTTAGAGTTAAAAGAGAATCCAGTACCCAGACTGAAACAATGTATCAGAGGCAAAAACAACAGGATTGCTCTGGTAACAGGCTTTAGGCATTTGAATCAGAACATTTTTTTGAATTTTAACCAATTAATTTGAAATAGGGTGCTGCTATTCGGATGCCTATCAGATTTGAATTTGATAACCTGTAAACCAAACCTGTTGTGGGGTATTTTGGTATGTCATCGGGTGTATGAAGGCCACAGCTCCCAGCTCCAAACGGCCAGAAGTTGCCACAGATCACAGCTAGAGAGACAGACAGTAACTGTTCTCTGCCAATGTAACAGCCACATTTGTGTCTTAAAAGAAAGCCTCATCTCAATTATCAAGGTACCAACAGAACACAGAAGTTAGCAAAGAAGACAGAAGATTCCAGAAGGCGACAAACCTGTTGCATTTTGAGAGACTAAAAATTCTTTTTTGTTAAATGGAAATTTACCTAAGTTAGTGTTTGTAAATTATCTAAACAGCATTCCATTAGAATAGTGTTTTATTCGGTTTGTTAATAGCTTAGTTAACCTATTTACTGTTAGTTAACTAAAATAAAGTGTTGCTTTACAGAGTGTCTCAGGTAGTTATTTTGATTTGACCACTAAAAGCTGTTGAAGTGCAGATAATCCCTTCTCACATACACTATAACAGATTTTGAAGGGAGGTACTTCTCTGAGTGGTTAGCTCTCGGAGAGATCTACCTTCCCCTTTGTAACAGATTACAGATGGTGAATTACTGTTGTCAGTGCGATTTCCCCATATCACATCATGAATTGTCCAAGAAGAAGAAATTGTGTCTTTAAAGCTACACATGAAACAGAATATGTAGAAACTAACAATGATGAAGATGAGGACCATGAAGGCATTGTTTTGGTCACAGAAAAATTGAGCCGTGTGCTGATAGACTTTCAAAGAATGTGACAGTTCCATCTGTTTTTGATTAAGATAATAATATTTTAACTTCTTCCAAAAGGGTGGTTTTCCCCTAGAGAATTGCAGGGACCAGCTTGTTCGTAAGTACAGATGTTGTTCCAAGTGGCATAGCTTTGCTATTAAGCAGGTCTGCTACGAAAAAAAGCACGTGACAAAGCAGTGGTATTTGGAAGATGTATAGATTTACACTTACAAGGTCAGGCCATTATTGCCTTCCCTTAAGTGAACCAAAAATGTTTGACCAGAGGATTCATGACTCATTAGTGTCAATTACAGACAACAGCTTGATAGACAAAAAGTATTTTCAAACTTCATAAGCAGTTTGCTCACCCAGCACCACAGACTGAAAGCACTGCTACAGGATGCAGGTGTGCTAGATATTAGCTATGATGACCTCAGAGCAATTATCAGTCCAAAATATTCCCAACTATTGTACAAAATATAGAAGGATGCCTCTGTCCAGTCGTGAATTTACCATTAACTGAGGATTTCAATGATGTAGTAGCGATGGGTTTGAAGATTTGGTACAAAGGCATCTATTTACCACACTTCGTGGACATGTCACCCAGTTCAGCATATCAACAATGATTTATAACAATGACAAAAAGACTATTGTGGACAAAATTATGACTTTTATGTGATAAATGGGTGTTTTTCTGGTTGGCGATCAGTGACTAGTGATGTGCCTCAGGGATCAGTGTTGGGACCGCAATGGTTTAAAATTTACAGATGATTTGAAGTTGGGGACCAGTGTAGTGTTCAAGTTGGCAGATGACACTAAGATGAGTGGTAAAGCAAAGTGTGCAGAGGACATTGAATGTCTGCAATGGGATATGGATAGTTTGAGTGGGCAAGGGTCTGGCAGATGGAGTACAATGTTGGTAAATGTAAGGTCATCCACTTTGGTAGGAACACAGCAAAATGGACTATTATTTAAATTGTAAAAAATTGCAGCATGCTGCTGTGCAGAGGGACCTGGGTCTCCTTGTGCATGAATCACAAAGTTGGTTTGCAGGTGCAGCAGGTAATTAAGGCGGCAAATGGAATTTTGTCTTTCATTGTTAGAGGGATGGAGTTTAAAAACAGGGAGATTATGTTGCAGCTGTATAAGGTGCTGGTGAGGCCACACCTGGACTACTGTGTACAGTTTTGGTCTCCTTGAGAAAGGATATGCTGGCACTGGAGAGGGTGCAAAGATTGATTCCAGAGCTGAGGGTTGGCTTATGAGGAGAGACTGAGTATACTGGGACTATACTCATTGGAATTTAGAAGAATGAGGGGGGATCTTTTGGAAACATATAAAATTATGAAAGGAATAGATAAGATAGAAGCAGGAAGGTTATTTCCACTGGCGGTTGAAACCAGAACTAAGGGGCATGGCCTCAGAATAAGGGGGAGCAGATTAAGAACCCTCCTCTGCTTGTATATATTGATGACCTAGATCTTGGTGCAGAAGGTACAATTTCTAAGTTTGCAATAACACAAAACTTGAAGGATAATTTGAAAGTATAAGTATCTTGGAAGCATAATATAGAGAAGGATAATACAGAACTTAAATTGGTGGAATGAGTAGACATGAAATGTGAAGTGATTCATTTTGGCAAATAGAACACAGACAACAAATTACAGGATATATTCTGAAGTTGCAGCAGCAGAGGAACCTGATCATGTGTGCATAGATCAAAGGTGGCAGGACACAGAGCCTGGCTAATAATGCATTTAGCATCCCAACCTTTATCAATAAGGGCATAGAATACAGCATCCAGTTCTGGGCATCACACTTTAGAAAGGGTATGAAGGCATTAGGAATAAAAAGATGCACGAGAGAAGTCCCTCATATCAGAGAATTTGGGACTGTTCTTGGAGGGGGAAATTTGGTTCAGGAGCATGAGGGTTCTTGACAGAGTCGATAGCAATTAGTGGAAGAATCAGGAACTGGACAGCACAGTAAAACCTTCTCATTCCTGAGTGGTTAGGATTTGGAATGTGCTGCCTGAGGGTGTGGTAGAGATAGAGCCAATTGGGAATTAGATCATTATCTGAAAAGGAAAGATTTGCATGGCTCTGGGTAAAGAGCAAGGGGGTGACTCCAGATAAATTTCAGTCAGCAGAGGGTCAAATAGCCCCCTCTATAATTGTTCTGTTTTGGTTATTAAATGTTTGGTTTTGTAAAAAGCACTCGTGACTTTTGTCTGCATAAATAGTTATACTTCCTGTTTTGGATGCAAAGCCATAGGTGAAGTGAAACAAAGATACAATTATTATATGCTGGTGTCTCTAGAAACCTGAGAATATTTACGATTTATTTTTAAAGAGTTGGTTCAAAACAGTGAAAATATTAAATTTTTCTTCTTTGAATTAAATTTGCCATTGATGCGACCTAGCCTCACTCTCCCCTCTTTCAGTCAGAGACAAATCTTCCCCAGCATCATCAATCCTCTAGGGCGAGCCAACCAGAGGAGACATCACTCGTAATAAGCCTCTGTTCTTTCACTCAGCCATCAGAATGCAAGTTTACCAGCTAAACATCAGTAGGAAAACCTAAATGCAGCATGTAACAGAGTGGGCCCACAGGTTTCTAAAATACATTTTTGATCTTGTCCACATTATCTGGAGGGAGGCAGTACAAAAAAAAGCCATCATTGACAAATAAATTGGGCAAGCGCCCTCAAAGTGAAATGAAATACAGAAGTTCAAATAACATCCAACAGACCAATCTGCTATGCAACATATTTCTCCCAGTTTAACCTCAAAAGCCCTGAGTCCTTCTAAATGAAACTGAGTTACTTGTATAAGAACCCTAGAAATAGATGATAGCCATGAGGTGGAGATGCTGCGATGGGCACAATAAGAAGTCTCTCGACACCAGGTTTATTTGGAATCACAAGCTTTCAGAGTGCTGCTCCTTCATCAGGTGAGTATCTCAAGGAGCAGCGCTCCAAAAGCTTGTGATTCCAAATAAATCTTTTGGACTTTAACTTGGTGCTGAGAGACTTCTTACTGTGCCTAGAAATAGAGTAAGAAGTCTCACAACACCAGGTTAAAGTCCAACAGGTTTATTTGGTAGCAAATACCATAAGCTTTCGGAGCAATGCTCCTTCGTCAGATGGAGTGTTGTGAGACTTCTTACTGTGCTTACCCCAGTCCAACGCCGGCATCTCCACATCATGACTACCTAGAAATAGAAGCAGCAGGCCATATAGTCTGTCAAGTGTGCTTTGCCATTTGATATGATCAAAGGCTTCACCTCCATTTTCCTGCCGTTCCCCATACCGCTCTATTCCCCGAGACACCAAAAATCTATTCATCCCAACCTTAAATGTATTCAACGACGGAGCATCCACAATCCTCTTGGGTAGAGAATTCCAAAGATTCTCAACCCTTTGGCGTGAACTAATTTCTCCTCATCTCAGTCCTAAATAATCAGCCCATTCTCATGAGACTGCCCATATTTTAGATTCCCTGACCAGCAGAAACAATCTCAACATCCACCCTATCAAACTCCCTCTGAATCTTGTAGGTTTCAATGAGATTATCTTTCATTCTTCTGCTTATCATAGAGCAATGGATAATGATATTGTCCTATCACAATTCGAGCATATCTACAGCAAAGAGCAAGATTCCAGGCAGTGGTGTTGTCTGTCCAGTGTCAAGATTCAAGACATTTCCTCAGCAGGAGAGGAACTTGGTGGTAGCGGGAGGATCCAGTTGTCATAGCAATGACACAGACAGGACAAGGAAGGAAATTCTGAAAGACAGATGCCTGAATTATCTGAGCCATGTTCAAATTGGCAGAGAGCAAATAAGATCAGAAATGAATATGTGGATTGATGACTGGTGTAGAGAAGTGGGTTCTAGTTCATGGTGCATTGGTCCTAGCAAGTGGAGGTTCTCCCTTTGGGACAATCTACACCTGAACTGCACTGAGGCTGGTGTTCTAGGTGAGCAGAGACAGTATTAAACTATATAATGGGGTCAGGGATCAAATTTGGAAAGATGCAGCATATCAACTAACATTCACACCACCACTCAAGTACCAGACAATGATCATCTCCAAGACAGAATCTAACTATCGCTCCATGACATTCAACAGCATTACAATCACTGAAACATCTTGAGGGGATTTACCATTGACCCATTCAAATAATGGGTCAGGTTATGAGTAGTGTAAGAAGTCTCACAACACCAGGTTAAAGTCCAACAGGTTTATTTGGTAGCAAATACCATAAGCTTTCCACATCAGGTTATGAGTCCCAGGTGAGGAAATGTTCACATACAATCAATAGGTCCTCTGATGAGGGAAATGGGGAATCTTATGCAGGAACCTGACTAAATGGCACGGTACAGTTCAGAATGTTCAATTATTGTGACAAACAAGAGTCTCCACAACAGAGCTTTTTGAAATGGCTGACAAGTTAGGGGGTAAAGCTATACAGGAGACTACACAGACAGTTGAGAGAGTTTGGTGTATATTCAGAAGTCCCAAATAGGCACCGCCCAACATCACAAGGGTGCGGAAAGGATCCCATTGGATGGCACCTAGTTCAAGACACCCTAAGACTAGGTTAATGGCCGAGGGATTTGAAGAATGGTGAGCAGATATAGAAAAAGTGGAGTCACGCACAGCAGGGGAGGTAATCTTAAAAACGGTTTTGGCACTTTTGATAATGTTAATCGGTGTACATCAATAGATAGGAATGCTGCATTTCTGTAGGGGATCACCTCCAGAGGCAAATGTTTCTTAAACCACCTAAGGCACAGAGGTGGAGGCAAAACTTTGGAAATTGAATAAGTACGTATATTGTTTCATAGAGTCATAGAGGCTTACAGCATGGAAACAGGCCTTTCGACCCAATTTGTCCACACCGCCCTTTTTATTTAAACCCCGAAGCTAGTCCCAATTGCCCGCATTTGGCCCATATCCCTCTATACCCATCTTACCCATGTAACTGTGTAAATGCTTTTTAAAAGACAAAATTGTACCCGCCTCTACTACTACCTCTGGCAGCTTGTTCCTGATAGTCACCACCCTCTGTGAAAGAATTGCCCCTCTGGACCCTTTTGTATCTCTCCCCTCTCACCTTAAACCTCTAGTTTTAGACTACCCTACCTTTGGGAAAAGATGTTGACTATCTCGCTGATCTATGCCCCTCATTATTTTATAGACATGTATAAGATCATCCCTAAGCCTCCTACACTCCAGAGAAAAAAGTCCCAGTCTATCCAGCCTCTCCTTATAACTCAAACCATCAAGTCCCAGTAGCATCCTAGTAAATCTCTTCTGCACTCTTTCTAGTTTAATGATATCCTTTCTATAATAGGGTGACCAGAAGTGTACACAGTATTCCAAGTGTGGCCTTACCAATGTCTTGTACAACTTCAACAAGACGTCCCAACTCCTGTATTCAATGTTCTGACTGATGAAACCAAGCATGTCGAATGCCTTCTTCACCACTCTGTCCATCTGTGATTCCACTTTCAAGGAGCTATGAACATGTACCCCTAGAATTCTTTGTTCTGTAACACTCCCCAGCGCCCTACCATTAACTGAGTAAGTCCTGACCTGGTTCAATCTACCAAAATGCATCACCTTGCATTCATCTAACTCCATCTGCCATTCGTCAGCCCACTAGCCCAATTGATCAAGATCCCATTGCAATCAGAGATAACTTTCTTCACTGTCCACTATGCCACCAATTTTGGCGTCATCTGCAAACTTACTAACCATGCCTCTGTATTCTCATCCAAATCATTAATATTAATGACAATAACAGTGGACCCAGCACTGATCCCTGAGGCACACCACTAGCCACAGGCCTCCAGTTTGAAAAACAACCCACTACAACCACCCTCTATCTTCTGTCATCAGGCCGGTATCCATTTAGATACCTCACCCTGGATCCCTTGAGATTAAACCTTATGCAACAAACTTCCATGCGGTACCTTATCAAAGGCCTTGCTAAAGTCCATGTAGACAACATCAACTGCACTGCCCTCATCTACCTGCTTGGTTATCCCTTCAACAAACTCAAATTTGAGACACATGATTTTTCACTCAAAGCTATGCTGACTGTCCCTAATCAGTCCTTGCCTCTCTAAATGCCTGTAGATCCTGTCTCTCAAAATACCTTCCAACAACTTACCCATCACACAGATGTGAGGCTCACTGGCCTGCAGTTCCCAGGCTTTTCCCTACAGCCCTTTTTAAACAAAGGCACATTTGCCACTCTCCAATGTTCAGGCATCTCACTTGTGACTATCGATGATTCAAATATCTCTGCTAGGGAACCCACAATTTCCTCCCTAGCCTCCCACAATGTCCTGGGATACACATCATCAGGTCCCGGGGATTTATCTACCTTGATGCGCTTTAAGACTTCCAGCACCTCCTTCTCTGTAATACGTACATTCCTCAAGACATCACTATTTATTTCCCCAAGTTCCCCAACATCCATGCTTTTCTCAACAGTAAATACTGATGAGAAATATTCATTTAGGATCTCATCCATCCCCTGTGGATCCGCACTTAGATGACCTTGTTGATCCTCAAGGGGCCCTACTCTCTCCCTTGTTACTCTTTAGCCCTTTATGTATTTGTAGAAGTTCTTTGGATTCTCCTTTGCCTTATCTGCCAAAACAATCTCGTGTCCCCTTTTTGCCCTCCTGATTTCTCTCTTAACTCTACTCCTACACCCACTATACTCAAGGGATTCACTTGATCCCAGCCGCCTAAGCATGTCATGTGCCTCCTTCTTCTTGACCAGGACCTCAATATCCCAAGTCATCCAGTGTTCCCTACTTCTGCCAGCCTTGCCCTTCACTCTAAGAGGAATGTGCTTACCCTGAACCCTGGTTAACACACTTTTGAAAGCCTCCCACTTGCCAAACATCCCTTTGCCTTCCCACAGACTCCCTCAATTAACTTTTGAAAGTTCCTGCCTGATACCATCAAAATTGGCCTTGCCCCAATTTAGAATTTTAACTTTTGGGCCAGACCCATCATTCTCCATAGCTATCTTAAAATTAATAGAATTATGGACACTGGTACCAAAGTGATCCCTCACTAACACTTCTGCCCTTCTTTATTTCCCAAGAGGAGGTCAAGTTTTGCCCCTTCTCTAGTAAGGCCATCCACATACTGAATGAGAAATTCCTCCTGAATACACTCAACAAATTTCTCTCCATCCAACCCTCTAATACTATGGCTGTCCCAGTCAATGTTGGGAAAGTTAAAATCCCCTACTATTACCACCCTATTTTTCTTGGAGCTATCTGTAATCTCCTTACATATTTGCTCCTCAATTTCCCGCCGACTATTTGGGGGCCTATAGTACAACCCTATCAAAGCGATTTCCCCCTTCTTAATTCTCAGTTCTACCCATATAGACTCAGTGGCCGAACCCTCGGATATATCCCCTCTCACTGCCGTGATGTTTTCCCTAATCAAAAGTGCAACTCCCCCTCCTCTCTTACCTCCTGTTCTATTTTTCCTATAGCATCCATACCCTGGAACATTATGTTGCCAGTCCTGTCCCTCCCTTAGCCAAGTTTCAGTAATTGCTATAATATCCCAGTCCCAAGTACCCATCCATGCCCTGAGTTCATCTGCTTTGCCCATCCGGCTTCTTGCACGGAAATAAATGCAATTTAATCTGGACTTCCCTTGCTCTCTGTCTTGCTTTTGCCTGCTCTGTCTAGTACTAGGATTACTGACACTGCCTTTACTAAATAATGTGCTCTCTTTAACTTCTGTGCTGTCCTCAACCTTCTCTTCTGTCTCCCTACTGCTTTGGATCCCACCACCCTGCCAAACTAGCTTAAACCCTCCCAAGTGGCTCTAGCAAATCTTCCCGCCAGGATGTTAGTCCCCCTCCAGTTCAGGTGTAACCCATCCCTCTTGAACAGATCAGCCCTTCCCCAGAAAAGATCCCAATGGTCCAAAAATCTAAATCCCTGCCCCCTGCAACAGCTCTCAAGCCACGCATTCATCTGCCCAATCTTCCTATTCCTGCTCTCACTTGCACGTGGCACTGGTAGTAGTCCAGAAATTACTACCCGAGGTCCTGCACTTTAGCCTTCTGCCTAACTCTCTAGATTCACACTTCAGGACCTCATCCCTTTTCCCACCTCTGTCTTTGGTACCAATATGTACAACAACCTCTGGCTGCTCACCCTCCCCCTTCAGAATGCCCTTCAACCGCTCAGAGACACAGTTTAAAGGAAACTTTTAGAGTGTGATACTTTTGAGTTCGATCAGAATTGTGAAAGTTGGGGCGTCTCTAAATGAAGGCAAATTCTGCCATGTTTTATTGGTACCATGGCAGGAAACTTGTAGGTATCTCCTTGAGGCACGTTGATGACTTCCTATGAATTTCAAACAGTTATTGACAGGATTAAGACAAACTTTAAGGTTGGAAGCCAGGCTAATAGAGCCTTTAAACATATTGGGTTAGAAATAAAACTATAGGTCTGAGGTTACTTTCATCAGCAATCGTATTTTGGAAGTCTTACTGCAGTCAGATGGGCTAGGTCTTTGAAAAAGGTTTGCTGATACTTCCAAGGTGGAACAAAGTAGCTATGAAATTTCATTGGCAATTAAATGGCTGGGCACTCAGACGATGCAAGTTTTGATCTTGAACTGAGGGCGATAATGAAACATCCCAAGGTCCAGGATATCTTTCGGGCAAGCAAAACATTAAAAATATTAAATAAGGAGACACGTGTACTCCAGTTTCCTTCTTTGGATGACCCCAATAATATAAAATTAATCGTGTTAAGTGACACCTCTCATGTAAATCTTGATGGGTTTTCAAATGCAACAGGTTTTTAATATTCGTGGGTAGAAATAAGTGTTCTTCCTTGACTTGAAGTCAAGAAAATAAGGCGACTAGTAAAAAGCACCCTGGCTGCGGAGGCTCTTGCATTCATGAAGGCGGTTGATAGTACATTCTATCTAAAACATTACAGGAACTATCACTTGGGGGAAATTATGAAGAAAATGTCCCAACAGTGGTATATTTGGGATAACAGACACAACCGCAGAGTGCAAGTGAAAAAAGATTGCCAATTAAAATTGCAAGTCTAAAACAAATGGTAGAGAGAAAGGAGATCAAAGCACCAGTGGATTGATACACGTCAGACTGTTGCACCAAACTGAGTGCTTGTAATGAAAAATTGTTGGGAGGTGGGGAGGGTGAATTAAAATTTATATCCAGAATGGGAGTTTTTGAAAATGGGTGATCTATTTTTCTATTTCCTTTTTGGAAAAGGTAATTTGCCTGAAAAAAGATAATCTGTTAATATTGATTTGTGCTGCAAACTAACAGACTGGGGAAGGATTAAGGAACCTTAACAGGAGTATGTAAATCAGTTCCCTCTGTCTGCAAGGAACTGGGAATGTCTGTGACTTTGCCGTATTTGCAATAGACCTAGACTCATTCTGCCTCAATTTTTGGAATTATCAGAGACCAAACTAGCAACACAAATTGAATATAACCTCATTCTTCTTGTACTCTAGGCCCCTATGAATAAAGCCATGATACAGTATGTTTTAATAACTGCCCTCTCACCCTCCTGCCACCTTCAATAGCTTATGCAGATATATACCCAGATACAACTGTTCCTCCAAAAATCAAATTGCCACGTATTTTGTAAACCATGCCTCGGCAGCAATTAAGAGAAAGGAAGGAAAGAATAGGAACAGGATGTTCTAATTGCAGAGTGCTGTGAGCCATGAAGCAGTTTAGACACAGACAAGGTGTTGAAGCAGCAGCAACAAGAGAGACAGTTAACCCCAGGAACCAGTTCGTCCAGCGATTAGGGGCTGAAGGCAACAGAAAAGCAGGTAGAGGGGCAGCCAACTTCAGGAAATGGCTCAGCTAGAGATAAAGTGCAGAAGGCAAAAAACAGTTTGTGCAAAAGATTTTTTCTTTACTGAACCAAAGACCATTCCCGAGTTCTTGTCACTTAACATTTAAGGTGTGGTAATCATTGGCTAGATTTGACCAACAGGTTTATGGCTGTTTAGAAAATGGGGTCTCAGCAGAGTTGAGGATTCCAGGGAGAACAGATACTTTTGGGTTCAGTCTTTGAGGGACGGGACTAAGTGTTTAATAAATACTCTATTTGTTCTTCAAGGAAATAGGTCTAAGTTTCTACTTTCGGTAAACATTTCTCGCTAATATCCAAAAAAATACACCTGGGCTGCAGGGAAAAGCCTGGGAACTACAGGGCGGTGAGTCTAACATCTGTGGTGGGTGAGTTGTTAGAAGGCATTGAGAGACGGGATCTACAGGCATTGAGAGGGGCAAGGAATGATTAGGTATAGTCAGCATGGCTTTGAGTGGAAAATCATGTCTCACGAATTTGAGTTTCTTGAAGAGGTATCCAAGGTGGTAGACGAGGGCAGTGCAGTTGGTGTTGTCTACATGGACTTTAGCAAGGCCTTTGACAAGATACACACATGGTAGGTTGTTGCATAAGATTAAATCTCAACGGATCCGGGGTGAGGTGGCCAATTGGATACAAAATTGGCTTGATCTCAGAAGCCAGAGGGTAGTTGTACAGGGTTGTTTTTCAAACTGGAGGCCTGTAATCAGTGGTGTGCCTCAGGGATCAGTGCTGGGTCCACTGTTATTTGTCATTTATATTGATGATTTGGATGAGAATTTAGTAGGCATATGTTTAGTAACCATGCAGATGACACCAAGATTGGTGGCATAGTGGACAGTGATGAAGGTTATCTAGGATTGCAAAGGGATCTTGATCAATTGGGACAGCGGACTGATGAATAGCATGCGAGGTGATGCATTTTGGTAGATCAAACCAGGGCAGGACTTCCTCAGTTAATGGTAGGGTACTGGGGAGAGTTGTAGAATAACGGGATCTAGGGGTACAGGTTCATAGCTCCTTACAAGTGGAGGGAGTGGTGAAGATGGCATTTGGCATGCTCAGAATCATTGGTCAGAACATTGAACACAGGAGTTCATAGAATCATAGAAAATCATAGAAACCCTACAGTGCAGAAGGAGGCCATTCGGCCCATCGAGTCTGCACCGACCACAATCCCACCCAGGCCCTACCCCCACATATTTTACCCGCTAATCCCTCTAACCTACACATCCCAGGACTCTAAGGGGCAATTTTTTAACCTGGCCAATCAACCTAACCCGCACATCTTTGGACTGTGGGAGGAAACCGGAGCACCCAGAGGAAACCCACGCAGACACGAGGAGAATGTGCAAACTCCACACAGACAGTGACCCGAGCCGGGAATCGAACCCGGGACCCTGGAGCTGTGAAGCAGCAGTGCTAACCACTGTGCTACCGTGCGACATCTTGTTGAAGTTGTACAAGTCTTCACACTTGAAGGTCACACTTGGAATACAGTTCTGGTCACCCTATTATAGAAAGGATATTAAACTAGAAAGAATGCAAAAAGGATTTACGAGGATGTTACCGGACCTTGATGGTTTGAGTTACAAGGAGAGGCTGGATAGATTGGGACTTTGTTCCCTGGAGCATTGGAGGGTTAGGGGTGATTTTATAGAGGTTTATAAATTAATGGGAGGCATAGATAAGGTAGATAGTCAACATCTTTTCCCAAAGCTAGAGGAGTCTAAAACTAGTGGGCATAGGTTTCTGGTGAGAGGGGAGATACACAAAAGGGTCCAGAGGGACAATTTTTTTCCACAGAGAGTGGCGAGTGTCTGGAACAAGCTGTCAGAGGTAGCAGTAGAGGTGGGTACAATTGTCTTCTAAAAAGCATTCGGATTGTTACATGGGTAAGATGGGCATAGAGGGATATGAGCCAAATGCGGGCAATTGGGACTCACTTAGTGGTTTGAAAAAAGGTGGCATGGACAAGTTGGGCCGAAGGACCTGTTTCCATGCTGTAAACCTCCATGGGAAATAGTGTTTCAGGTTGGAACACTCACTTAACCATCACCAGGCTTTCATAATACCATCTTCATCCGTCCAAAATGTATTGCCTCGCATTTCATCTACCACCTGTCCACCCATTCGATAAAATTATATATGTCCTTCAGTTCCACATCATCCTCTTGCACAGTTCACAAGACTTCCAA
This sequence comes from Mustelus asterias, assembly GCF_964213995.1. Lineage (NCBI taxonomy): Eukaryota > Metazoa > Chordata > Chondrichthyes > Carcharhiniformes > Triakidae > Mustelus > Mustelus asterias. Next base: position 24,798,620 of record NC_135829.1, on the reverse strand, counting down.
GTTCAAATCATCCATAAATTGTCCTGCACTCAAAAGTCGAGGTCATTAATACATATCAGGAAAGCAAAGATCTCACCGCTGACCCGCTCCACAGAACTTCCTCTGTATGAAAACATCCATGAGCATTACTTTCCCTTTCCTGTTACTCAGCTAATACTGGGTCTCTGTTGTCACTGTCCTTTTTATACTATGAGCTAGCTCAAGTCTGTGTGGCACTGTATCAAATGCTTTTTGGCAGTCCATGTGCATATCAATAGCATTGCTCTCATCAACTCTGTCACCTAATCATGATTTTCCCTTGAGAAATTTATGCTGGCTTTCCTTACTTAAGATGTGGAGATGCCGGCGTTGGACTGGGGTGAACACAGTAAGAGTTTTAACAACACCAGGTTAAAGTCCAACAGGTTTATTTGGTAGCAAATACCATTAGCTTTCGGAGCGCTGCTCCTTCGTCAGATGGAGTGGAAATCTGCTCTCAAATCTGAGAGGAGATTTCCACTCCATTTGACGAAGGAGCAGTGCTCCAAAAGCGAATGGTGTTTGCTACCAAATAAACCTGTTGGACTTTAACCTGTTGTTAAACTCTTACTGTGTTTTCCTTAACACAGATTTGTTCACATGACTCAAATTTTGTCCTGAATTATTGTTTCTAAATTTTCCCACCAAAGTGAAACTGAAATAAGAACACTACTATTTTATGCCTATTGAAGCTTTGGGGTTTCCTTATGCGAGCTGCCAGACATTTTTTATGCTCCCTCTTTGCTTCTGCTTCCACAGATTGATTTTCAATCATATCTTCTACCTGACATTGAAAATAGGATGATGTGGAGGTGCTGGCGTTGGACTGGGGTGAACACAGTAAGAGTTTTAACAACACCAGGTTAAAGTCCAACAGGTTTATTTGGTAGCAAATGCCATTAGCTTTCGGAGCGCTGCTCCTTCGTCAGATGGAGTGTATATCTGCTCTCAAACAGGGCATACAGGAGACACAAAATCAAGTTACAGAATACTGATTAGAATGCGAATCTCACTGGCTGTCCTGTCTGGAGACAATACGCATCTCTTTAACCTGTGCTTAATGCCCCCTCCACTCACTTTGTCTGGATCTTTAAGACCTGGTTGACTGTAGAGATTCACATTCTAATCAGTATTCTGTAACTTGATTTTGTGTCTCTGTATGCCCTGTTTGAGATCAGATATCCACTCCATCTAACGAAGGAGCAGCGCTCCGAAAGCTAATGGCATTTGCTACCAAATAAACCTGTTGGACTTTAACCTGGTGTTGTTAAAACTCTTATTGAAAATAGGTGCAGGCCATTCGACCCCTCAAGCCTGCTCCACCATTCAACATTTACATGATCGATCGTCTATCTCAATTTCATACTCTTGTTCTCTCCCCGTATCCTTTGACGCCTTTGGCATCTAGAAATCAATCTATTTCTTTCTTGAACTTAAATAAGTGACTTGAACTCCACAACCTTGTGTGACAGAGAATTCTACAGGTTCACCATTCTGCATGAAGAAATTTCTCCCCATCTCCACTAAATGGCCTCCCCTGTATACTGAGACTCTGACCTCTTGTTCTAGACACCCTCAGCTAGGGGAAATATCCTCCCTGCATCTGGTCCATGCAGCTCTGTCGTAAAGACACTTTTTTGTTCCGTTATCTGGGTGGCACGGTAGCGCAGTGGTTAGCACTGCTGCTTCACAGCTCCAGGGACCTGGGTTCGATTCCTGGCTCGGGTCACTGTGTGTGTGGAGTTTGCACATTCTCCTCGTGTCTGCATGGGTTTCCTCCGGGTGCTCCGGTTTCCTCCCACAGTCCAAAGATGTGTGGGTTAGGTTGATTGGCCATGCTAAAAATTGCCCTTAGTGTCCTGGGATGTGTAGGTTAGAGGGATTAGTGGGTAAAATATGTAGGGATATGGGGGTAGGGCCTGGGTGGGATTGTGGTCGGTGCAGACTCGATGGGCCAAATGGCCTCTTTCTGTGCTGTAGGGATTCTAAGATTCTATCTTAGTTTCCATCTGTTGTATCATCCAGGGAGCTCTGAATTTGATGGCCTGCCTTGCCCTTCAAGGGAATATACATTGACTGTGCCCGAATCATCTCTTTGGTAACCCATTGATAAGCTATCGTTTTTCCTGCCAACCTTTGACCCCATTTTATTCCGCCCAGATCCATTTTTGCCCCATTGAGTTTGGCTTTCCGCAGTTAATTTTTCTTACTGACTTGTTCTTTGCCCTTTTCCATAGCTGGCCTAAAATGTACAATACAATAAGGGATATAAAGGGATCTGCGTACAGGTACACAGGTCACTGAAAGTGGCAACGCAGGTGGAGAAGGTAGTTAAGAAGGCATACAGCATGCTTGCCTTCATTGGCCGGGGCATTGAGTTTAAAAATTGGCAAGTCATGTTGCAGCTTTATAGAATCTTAGTTAGGCCGCACTTGGAATATAGTGTTCAATTCTGGTCACCACACTACCAGAAGGATGTGGAGGCTTTGGAGATTTACCAGGATGTTGCCTGGTATGGAAGGCATTAGCTATGAGGAGAGGTTGGAGAAACTTGGTTTGTTGTCACTGGAACGACAGAGGTTGAGGGGCGACCTGATAGAAGTCTACAAGATTGAGGGGCATATAGAGTGGATAGTTAGAAACTTTTTCCCAGGGTGGAAGACTCAATTACTAGGCGGCATTGGTTTAAGGTGTGACGGGCAAGGTTTAAAGGAGATGTACGAGGCAAGTTTTTTTTTTTTACACAGAGGATGGTGGGTGCCTGAAACCCGCTGCTGGGGGTGGTAGTAGAAGTGGATACAATAGTGACATTTAAGGGGCATATTAACAAATACATGAATAAGATGGGAATAGAGGGATACGGTCCCTGGAAAGATAGGGGGTTATAGTTCAGTCGGGCAGCATGGTAGGTGCAGGCTTGGAGGGCCGAAGGGCCTGTTCCTGAGCTGTAATTTTCTTTGTTCTTTGATCACTGCTCCCAAATGTTCTCCTGATGACACTTGGTCTACATGGCCCACTTCATTTTCAAGAATCAGGTCTAGCTGTGCCCCCTTGCTTGGTAAACTTGAAACATACTGAAGAAAATTTTCCTGAACACATTCCAGGAACTCTTGCCCCCTCCCCACACTACTGCTATCCCAAAAAGTAATCTCACAACACCAGGTTAAAATCCAACAGGTTTATTTGGTAGCACAAGCTTTCAGAGCGTTGCCCCTTTATTGGGGCAATTCTCCGAAAGCTCATTCCAGTCCAACGCCAGCAACTCCACATTACTGCTATCCCTATTTGGATAATTACTCCATAATTTCTGCACCCCGCTGAAATTTCTTTGCAAATTTGTTCTACTTATAGCATTCCCATTAGTTGGTAGCTAAGACTACACTGAGCAATGTAATTTGCACCTTTTTTGATCCCGAGCTCCAACCAAATAGATTGGCCCTTGAAAGACATGCTGTTTCTCCAGCACTGTTATGCTCTCCTTTACCAATACCGCCATCCTTAACTATCTTTCCTGAATCCAAGAATATTAAACACCAGTCCTTTTCTTCTTTGAGCCAGGTCTGTGTAATAGCCACAACATCATATTTCCACATGACAATCTGCATTTGTAACTCACCAGTCCGATTAAACCAGTGGTGCCCAAGACATCGATCGCAAACTAAAATGGGATCAGAATACATCAGGTGGTTGATGGCTGGCACAGACATGATGGGCCAAAGGGCCCCTTTCTGTACTGCATAACTAATTTCAAGTAGGCTGCATCAAATTCTCAGAACAAATTATCGATCTCTCTCTTTGTTGTATGGGTCTCCAACCCCCCCATCACTCAGTTACATTTTAGCTCCTGTGTCCTCTGCTTTCCGCAGTAATAAGCTTGCTGATGCTGTAGCTGTGCATGTTTGATAGCCACATTGTATGTTTTTACAAACTGTCATTGCCATATAACCATTTGCAGGCGTTTGTTGAAAGTGTCAGTTCATTAAAGCAGCAGGCTGAATTTACTCTGGCAACAGCAACTGTCACAATTAAAACCTGATTTACTTAACCCAACTATTTTTCTTTACTAATTTCGACATTAAGGTCTTATCAGTGAAGCACCAAGAAACTAAAATCTACCACTCTCACAATGAGTGGGAGGAAGAATATTTTTGTACAATGACAATGTGTGTCTGATCTGCCATAGAATGGTGGCTCTTGCCAAGAAACGAAATGTAGATAGGCATTTAGAGCCATAGAAAAGTTAAAGCTCCAAAGAAAGCCATTTGGTCCATTGTGTCCATGCCAGTCCAAAGACATACAGGTGCCCTTTCTAATCCCACCTTCCTGCACCTGGCCCATAGCCCTGTAGCTTACAGCACGCAAGGTTCAGATCCAGTTTAGGCTCTCCGCCTCAACTCCACTGCGAATTCCAGACACCTACTGCCACTTATCTTGAATCTTTGTCTCCAGGTTCTAGAATTCTCCATCAAGGAAAACAATTTTATCCTGTCCACTAGCTTTTCTCCTCATCATTTTGTACACCTCTATCAAGTCACCTTCTTTGTTCCAATGAAATTAACCTCAACCTTCCCAATTTCTCCTCTCAGCCACACTGTTCTAGCCCAGGGAACATTTGTGTAAACCTCCTCTGCACTTTCTCCAGAGCAATTGTCCTTCCTGTAATATGGTGACTGCACAGAATACTCCAGTTGTGGCCTCACGAGTGTTTTGTACAATTCCAACATTATATCCTTACATTTTTATTCCATACCTCTGCCAATGAAGGAGAGCATTACATATGCCTTCTTTACAATCTTGTCTACTTGAACTGCTGCCTTCAGGAATCTGTGTACTTGTACACCAAGATTTCTCACTTCATCTACCTTTCTTAGTATATTCCCATTTCCCACATTTCAAGGGGTCTGAGTTTCTCCGAAAAAGAGAAACGTTAATGAATTTTATGCCCACTAGTTGATCTTCACAAGGCTCAACTCAATCAAAGGCAGCAACAATGGCATCACTTTGGTTTGAGTCACATACTTGCAAAATACTAGTGACATTTCCAGGATGGAGGAATGGTCAGACTCCCTTTTAGAGACACAGTCACCATTTTAAGATTAAAATAAATCACGAAGTGTCCACCATTAGGGGGTCCAGCTGTCCAGAAACACAGTGACATGGGTGAACAACTGGAAAAAGAAATCAGTGTTCTTTTGACTTTAATTTGATGAGTCTACAAATGTGATTGACACATCTGTTATCCATTTTTATTTGAATGCTGTTTGATGACATGGCTGCAAAAGAGGGGATGCTCAAAATCATATCTTGAACCATAGAACATGGTAATGTTACATCTTTTAGAACCATAGAATCCTTACAGTGCAGAAGGAGGCCATTCTGAAAAAGCATCTTACATGCCCACCTCCCCACCCTATCCCCATAACCCAGTGCAGTTTTACCATGGCTAAATCGCATAACCCACACTACTTTGGACAGTAAGGAACAATTTAGGAACAATCCACCTAACCTGCACATCTTTGGACTGTAGGAGAAAACTGGAGCACCCAGAGTCTCAGGATACAGGGAAGGCCATTCAGGACTGACATGGAGAGAATCATAGAATCCCTACAGTACAGAAAGAGGCCATTCGGCCCATCTAATCTGCACCGGCCACAATCCCACCCAGGCCCTACCCCCATATCCCGACATATTTACCCACTAATCCCTCTAGCCTACGCATCTCAGGACACTAAGGGCAATTTTAGCATGACCAATCAACCTAACCCGCACATCTTTGGACTGTGGGAGGAAACCAGAGCACCCGGAGGAAACCCACACAGACACGAGGAGAATGTGCAAACTACACACAGACAGTGACCCAAGCCAGGAATCGAATCCAGGTCCCTGGAGCTGTGAACAGTGCTAACCACTGTGCTACCGTGCCACCCACGGAGAAATTTCTACATAAATTCTGAATTCACTCAGTCTAACCCTGTTAGAATTTTATAAGTTTCTATGAGATCCCCTCTCACTCTTCTAAACTCCAGTGAATATAATCATAACCAACTTAGTCTCTCTTCATATGACAGACCTGCCATCCCAGGGATCACCTGGTAAACCTTTGCTTTATTCCCTCTAAAGCAAGGACATCCTTCCTCAGATAAGGACATCAAAACTGCACACAATACTCCAGATGTGGCCTCATCAACACCCTATACAATTGAAGCAAAATATCCCTCCCTATCCCTATACTCAAATCCCCTCGCTATGAAGGCCAACATACCATTTGCCTTCTTTACTGCCTGCTGTACCTGCGCAATTACTTTCAGCGACTGAAAAACAAAGACACCAAGGGCCTCACCGAGTATCCACCTCTCAATTTACACCCATTCAAGTAATAATCCGTCTTCCTATTATTGCTACCAAAGTAGATAACCTCACATTTATCCACATTATGCTGCATCTGCCATGCAGATGCCCCCACGCTCAGCCTGTCCAAATCACACTGAAGCATCACTGCATTCTCCTCAGCTCACCCTCCCACCCAACTTTTTATCATCTGCAAATTTGGAGATAATACAATGTGAACAGTTGGGGTCCCAGCACAGATCCCTGCAAAACCCCACTAGTCAGAATGCCAATCAGAAAAAGAACCATTTATGCCAACTCTTTGCTTCCTATCTGCTATCCATCAAGACACTACCCACAATCCCATGTGCTTTAACTTTACATAGTCTGTTATGAGAGACCCTTTTCAAAAGCCTCCCGAAAGTCTAAATAAACCACATCCACTAGTTCTCCTCAGTCAACTCTACTAGTTACATCCGTAAAATTCCAATAGATTTGTCAGGCAAGATTTCCCTTTTGCAAATCTATGCTGACTTTGTCTGATAAAACCACTGCCTTCCAAATGCCAATTGTTGCACAATGATGTTAGATGGCTGAGTAGAGGTAAATTTCTGCAGAAATTTGAGACCTATTAGCTGAAATTAAGGTGTTTTTGGCCACAAAAGTGCAAAATACAAGAGTTACAAGGCTTTTTTAACTGACTATTAAATTAACTAAATTTAGAGCTGCAGGGTAAAGACAAAAACGTTGTTGGCTTGATTAGCTCTGCTGCTTTTAAAACACAAATTCTGTCCACACAGCTGCAGCAACATGAATTGTGGAATTTCAGAACAAGTTTCAGAAATACTAAGTTTGAGTTAGAACGTCACAGGAGGAAATATGCATCGATTAACACGTTGAACAGCTGCAACAGATGCTTTAAAGCCTTTGCGTTACTCGAGCCTGTAGTGACGTCTGTGTCTCCCATTTGATGAAACTACACCAAAGATTGCATAGTTGTTTCACGTGGACAAAACTATAGACGAGAATAAAATTTTGATTTTGCAAAACATCCAAATGAAATCATAGAATCATAGAAACCCTACAGTGCAGAAGGAGGCCATTCGGCCCATCGAGTCTGCACCGACCACAATCCCACCCAGGCCCTACCCCCACATATTTACCTGCTAATCCCTCTAACCTACGCATCTCAGGACTCTAAGGGGCAATTTTTAACCTGGCCAATCAACCTAACCCGCACATCTTTGGACTGTGGGAGGAAACCGGAGCACCCGGAGGAAACCCACGCAGACACGAGGAGAATGTGCAAACTCCACACAGACAGCGACCCGAGCCAGGAATCGAACCTGGGACCCTGGAGCTGTGAAGCAGCAGTGCTAACCACTGTGCTACCGTGCCGCAGGTTTGGTGGACTAGCCATAGCAAATGTGCAGGGTTATGAGGTTGTATTGTGGGGGGTTCGGGTGAGTTGCTCTTTGCGTTGGAGCACACTCAATGGGCTGAGTAGCCTCCTTCTGCGCTTTGAGTCCAGGTGGGCAGCCTATGTACCACAACAGTTCAGAGTTAGTCTGTTTAATGCAGACATGACTTTCGTGCCTTGGTCTACTTTTTCAGCAGTCATCCTAATACAATCAATGGACATTCAATCCAGGGACTTGATGATCAAGGAAAAATATCCAAGTATATGAGAAGTGGGGAATGTACAGCGTTTTTCAGATCCACCTTTTGAGTCAACTTTACCACACAGGAAGATCATTAAATCCAAATACTAGTTCACTCTGCCACATGACCACTTGGATGCCTGCTCAAGATTAGCAATCAGCTGCTACTGTCCTGATTATTCAAAGCTTGCTGACACCATGCAGTGCAAAGCATCACATTCAGTAAGAATCGTTCATTATAAAAAAAGTAAAGTCTAATCAATATCACCTGTACGCCTGATAACATGCATAAGACAGACCTAAACAAAGTAAGGATATTTATCAGAATTTGCATAATAGTGCACATTTTGGTTGCACTTATTATTTTTATCCATAGACAGGGAGTATAAGGTTGTATTGTGCAACATGTTTGAATGTCCATTGATTGTATTAGGATGACTGCTGAAAAAGTAGACCAAGGCACGAAAGTCATGCCTGCATTAAACAGACTAACTCTGAACTGTTGTGGTACATAAGCTGCCCACCTGGACTCAAAGCGCAGAAGGAGGCTACTCAGCCCATTGAGTGTGCTCCAACGCAAAGAGCAACTCACCCGAACCCCCCACAATGCAACCTCATAACCCTGCACATTTGCTATGGCTAGTCCACCAAACCTGCACATCTTTGGACTGTGGAAGGAAACTGGAGCAACCACAGGAAACCCACACAGACACAGAACATGGAAACTGCATACGTCACCGACCCACGGCTGGAATCTAACCCGGTCCCTGGCACCATGAGGCAACAATGCTAACCATCATCCAAATATGCACTGTTCTGTCAGCTACAAGGTAGCAACATAAGACACTTTCAAGATCGGCAGTGGCATAAAGCAGGGTCCCAAAACCAAATCACTTGAGTGCTGCTAATGTACGAGTGAATCAAATGGTGATGTCCACCTGAATGCCATAATGGACATGGACAACTTGGCAAGATTTTGCACCAAAAGAAAATGCATTAATGGCCTAGTTTGCAAGTTACTGTTTGCTAATGAACTACCTGGTATCCCATTCTGCAGCTCACCTGCAGTAGTTTTCCCATGCCTACAAGGAATTTGGACTGCCGATCAGCATCTGAAAAACCAAAGTTATGGGCTAGGAGGTAAAAGACTCCATTTTCCATTAATATTAAATAGCTTCATATACCTTGGATCGACAATTACCAGAAACAAAGAAAATTACAGCACAGGAACAGGCCCCTCAGCTCTCCAAGCCTGCACCAACCATGCTGCCCGACTGAACTAAAACCCCCCCCTACCCTTCCAGGGACCATATCCCTCTATTCCCATTCTATTCGTGTATTTGTCAAGACGCCCCTTAAAAATCACCATCGTATCTGCTTCCTCTACCTCCCCTGGCAGTGGGTTCCAGGCACCCACCACCTTCTGTGTAATAAAAAACTTGCCTTGTACATATCCTTTAAACCTTGCCCCTCGCAGCTTAAACCTGTGCCCCCGTAATTGACTCTTCCACCCTGAGAAAAAGCTTCTGACTATCCACTCTGTCCAAGCCCCTCAACCTCCGTCGTTCCAGTGAGAACAAACCAAGTTTTTCCAACCTCTCATAGCTAATGCTCTCCATGCCAGGCAACATCCTGGTAAATCTTTTCTGTACCCTCTCCAAAGCCTCCACATCCTTCTGGTAGTGTGGCGACCACAACTGAACATTATATTCCAAATGCGACCTAAGGTTCTATAAAGCTGCAACATGACTTGCCAATTTTTAAACTCAATGCCTCGGCCGATGAAGGCAAGCATGCCGTATGCCTTCTTGACTACCTTCTCCACCTGCATTGCCACTTTCAGTGACCTGTGTACCTGTACACCCAGATCCCTCTGCCTATCAATACTCTTAAGGGTTCTGCCATTTACTGGATATTTCCCATCTTTTTTAGACCTTCCAAAATGCATGACCTCACATTTGTCCGGATTAAACGCCATCTGCCATCTCTCCGCCCAATGCTCCAACCAATCTATATCGTGCTGTATTCTCCACAATTCCACCAACCTTTGTCTCATCCGCAAACATACTAATCAAACCAATTACATTTTCCTTCAAATCATTTTTATATATATATTACAAACAGCAAAGGTCCCAGCACTGATCCTTGAGGAATGCCACTTGTCACAGCCCTCCATTCAGAAATGCACCCTTCCGCTGCTGCCCTCTGTCTCCTATGACCGTGTCAGTTCTGTATCCATCTCGCCAGCTCACCTCTGATCCTGTGCGACTTCACCTTCTGTACCAGTCTGCCTTGAGGGACCTTGTCAAAGGCCTTACTGAAGTCCACGTAGACAACATTTCCAAGTGGGAATATACCCTGTCCTGAAGAATCCTCTCCAATAATTTCCCTACCACTGACGTAAGGCTGACCGGCCTGTAATTACTTGGATTATCCTTGCTACCCTTCTTAAACAAAGGAACAACATTGGCTATTCTCCAATCCTTTGGGACCTCCCCTGTAGCCAGTGAGGGTACAAAGATTTCTCTCAAGGCCCCAGCAATTTCCTCCCTTGCCTCTCTCAGTATTCTGGGGTATATCCCATCAGGCCCTGGAGACTTGTCTAACTTAATGTTTCTCAAGAACCCCAATACTTCCTCCTTTTTGATCTGGACATGACCCAAACTATCCACACACCCTTCCCCAGACTCATCATTCACCAAGTCCTTCTCTTTGGTAATACTGATGCAAAGTACTCATTTAATACCTCACCCATTTTCTCTGGCTCCACGCATAGATTCCCTCGCCTGTCCTTGAGTAGGCCAACCCTCTCCATGGCTACCCTCTTGCTCTTATGTATAAAAAGCTTTGGATTTTCCTTAATCCTGCTGGCCAATGATTTTTCATGACTCCTTTTAGCCCTCCTTACTCCTTGCTTAAGTTTCTTTCTACTTTCCTTGTATTCCGCACTTGCTTTGTGTGTTCCCAGCCTCGACAAATGCTTCCTTTTTCTCACAATATCTCAGTATCCAGGGTTCCCAAAACTTGCCATACTTATCCTTCATCCTTACTGGAATGTGCCGGTCCTGAATTCTTATCAACTTACACTTGAAAGCCTCCTACGTGCCAGATGTTGATTTACCCTCAAACATCTGCCCCCAATCTACATTCTTCAGTTCCTGCCTAATACTGTTGTAATTAACCTTCCCCCAATTTAGCACCTTTACTTGAGGATTACACATATCTTTATCCATCAACACCTAAAGCTTACTGAATTGTGGTCACTATTCCCCTCCTGAAACGTCAAACACCTGGCCAGACCCATTCCCCAATACCAGGTCCAGTACGACCCCTTCCCTAGCTGGAGTATCTACATACTGTTTCAAGAAGCCCTCCTGGATGTTCCTTACAAACTCTGTCCCATCCACACCCCTCGCACTAAGTGAGTCCCAGTCAATATAGGGGAAGTGAATATCTCACACCACAACAACCCTGTTACTTTTACACCTTGCCAAAATCTGCTTGCATATCTGTTCCTCTATCTCCTGCTGGCTGTTGGGAGGCCTATAGTAAACCCGCAACATTGTGACTACGCCCTTCCTATTCCTGAGCTCTACCCATATTGCCTCAGTGTGAGCCCTCCTTGGTGTCCTCCCGCAGTACAGCTGTGATAGTCTCCTTAATCAGTAGTGCAACTCCCCCGCCTCTTTTACATCCCTCTCTATCCCACCTAAAACACCTGTATCTAGGAATGTTAAGCTGCCAATCCTGTCCTTCCTTAACCAAGTTTCTGTAATGACAACAACAGAGAGCTTGGATTAGTATTAGAAACTAAGTTCATCTGCCTTACCTGTTACACTTCTCGCATTGAAACAAATGCGCTTCAGTCCACCAGACCCTCTGATTTGCAATCCCACCCTGCCTGCTGTTTGAGTCTTACTGGCCCTACTCTCTCGTTCCCCTTCAGTTAATTCATCTTTGCTTTGATAACCACCCCTCCCCTTTCAAACTAGTTTAAATCCTCCCGTGTGACACGAGCAAACCTCCTGGCCAGAATATTTGTGCCCCTCCTGTTTAGATGCAACCCGTCCTTCTTGTACAGGTCCCGCCTGCCCCAGAAGAGATCCCAATGGTCCAGATATCTGAAACCCTCCCTCCTACACCAGCTGTTTAGCCACCTGTTGAGCTGTACTATCGTCCTATTTCTAGCCTCACTGGCATGTGGCATAGGGAGTAATCCTGAGATTACAACCCTCGAGGTCCTGCTTTTTAACCTTCTACCTAACTCCCTAAACTGCTGCTGCAGGACCTTCACTCTTCCTACCTATGTCGTTAGTACCAATATGTACCACGACCTCTGGCTGTTCACCCTCTCCCTTCAGAATGCTTTCTGCCCATTCAAAGACATCCTGGACCCTGGCATCAGGGAGGCAACAGACCATCCTGGAGTCTCTTTCACTTCCACAGAAGCACCTATCTGTACCCCCAACTACAGACTGTCCAATAACTATTGCTCTTAATAACAGAGCCAGCTGTGGTGCCACGGCTCTGGCTGCTGCTGTTATCCCCTGATAGGCCATTCCCGCCCACCCCCCCCCCAACAGTATTCAAAATAGCATACGTATTAGAGAGAGGGATGACCACAGGGGATTCTTGCACTGACTGCCTGCCCCTCTAGCTTTCACCCATCTATCTGCCTGCACCTTGGGTGTCACCACATCACTAAAACTCCTATCTATGACGCTTTCGCCACCTTCATGCTCCTAAGTGCATCCAACTGCCGCTCCAACTTATCAATGCGGTCTGTAAAGAGCTGCAATTGGCTGAAATCAGCACCAGGATTGTCGAAGCCAACTGTGGACCAACAGCAAACTAACCCAAAACACATGTGTACGAGGCACCCTCCTTTACAGAAGCACAGACAACTTGCAAGCCCAAGAAAAGTGACTAAACTGTTTCCATCCCCACTGGCTCAGACAAATACTGGGCATCATCTGGGAGAACAGAATGCTGATTTTCATAGTATCATAGAATTCCTACAATTCAGCCCATCGAGTCTGTACTGACCACAATCCCACCCGTGCCCTATTCCCATAACCCCATGCATTTATCCTGCCTATCCCCCTGACACCAGGGTCAATTTAGTATGGCCAATCAACCTAAC